>NC_091236.1:12476937-12524632 GCF_040958095.1 Procambarus clarkii
CTCTTTTTCTCTTTGTGGAGGCCATCCTGTAGGGATTTATATATATATCTCTTCCTGTGTAGAGTATCTTCCTGTATATAGATACCCCTCCCTCTTCTATGAGAAGGTATCTGCGGATTTCTGTGGATGGCCCATTTCCAGTGCTTCAGGGGTGACCTCTTTAACTCTCTTCCTCTGGCGTTGGTTTATGGATGGTCCCCAGAGAGATATGGCCATCTCTGTGGGGATCTTTCAAGAATGTGGCCCTGTTTTTGTTTTTAGAGTAATCACCTTTCTGGTTTATATTATTTAGATTTATACTATACTTGGCACGTTATGGGTGGCCCTCTCTGGCTGACTGACTCTGTATGACATGTACCTGGTGGCACTAATTGAGTTACCTTGTGTGGGTGGCATTATTATGGGGGGGGGGACTTTTTTTTTCTGTAACACTGGTTGGTACAGACGATTTTAGATTCCTATTAGCAGGTATCTTTGGTATCCCTCTCTTCCTGTAACTTATGGCAAGCCTTATGCCCACTAGACGGCCTGGAAAACGACCCTCTAATTGGTTAACAACCAGGTACCCAATTACGATTAGGTGGACAGTTAAGGATTTAGCGCCACGTCAATCTATGGCCTGGACTCGAACTCACAGCAAATCGCTCGCGAAGCGAATTCGTTACCACTACACCAGAAGGACTTTATTTTTTATTAATATCTCGGGGGTTTTGCTGTGTTTCTAAGATTGTGTGTTTTTAGCTTTTGTTTCTCGGGTTTTCTCTCCGTGAGTCTGAGTGTGTTTGGCTGTTTTCTCTGGTGTTTGATGCTGTCTTCAGGACGACTTACTGTCTGTCTTTTCGTCTCTGTCACACTTTGCCCATTTAGTATATTTCTGCTGTTCTCCCTTTCTGTCTAATTCCCGTATTCTTTTGTTTCCCTGTTTACCAATTTTTTTAGGTTCCACTAGTCATATATAAATATATATTTATTATAATGTATATATAACTGTAAACTCCACACCCCAGAAAGTGAGGTGATTCGATGAAATATCTATGGCCAAGCTTACCACGAAATGATGTCGGGTCGTTGGGGATAGAGCCTCGGCAGCCAATAACTTTTGCACAGTCACGGTTGGTCGAGTGGTTAAGGAATCAGGTACGCCATGTTGCATAGTGCACCTGGCTGCCTGGGTTCGAATCCTTCTGGAGTTTGTGGAGTTTTCAGTTGCATATTAGCTTGGGGACCATTCAAGCTTGTTAGTGCCAGTGGTGACGACGAAGCTAAGGGTGTGTGTGTGTGTGTGTGTGTGTGTGTGTGTGTGTGTGTGTGTGTGTGTGTGTGTGTGTGTGTGTGTGTGTGTGTGTATTCATCTAGTTGTGTTTACGGGGGTTGAGCTTTGCTCTTTCGGCCCGCCTCTCAACTCTCAATCAACTGTTTACTAACTACTTTTTTTGTTTTTTTTTCTCCACAACACACACACCCCAGGAAGCAGCCCGTGACAGCTGACTAACTCCCAGGTACCTATTTACTGCTAGGTAACAGGGGCATTCAGGGTGAAAGAAACTTTGCCCATTTGTTTCTGCCTCGTGCGGGAATCGAACCCGCGCCACAGAATTAAGAGTCCTGCGCGCTATCCACCAGGCTACGAAGCCCCGTGTGTGTGTGTGTGTGTGTGTGTGTGTGTGTGTGTGTGTGTGTGTGTGTGTGTGTGTGTGTGTGTGTGACAGTTGGCAGTATGTGGTATAGCCACACGAGGCTGTCAGAGAGGCCGAGAGCCAACCAAGCCCTCACAACACACAATTAAAAAACATGACATCGCCTCTGGATCTTGCAGACAATGAACCAATAAATAAACCCAGCGGCCAGATGGCCTGTCAACAACGCTCCTAACCTCGGCCTAGAGATACCAGACAGCTTGCCGTCGTCCTGTTTACATAAACACCTAAGTAAACCAGCCATTTCTTCGCGTGTATATGTAACCAAGACATAAACAAAGTCTCTGAGACGTCTCGGTGCTCCTTGATAGCCGCTTACAGAGGTTCTAAGACCGCGCGGATTCTGGTAATGGATGTTATTTTGTTGCTGAGAACGATCTCTTTTCGTCCCTGTTGAAGAGGGGCATTCTGCACTCCAGCGGTGATAGCCGGCTGGATCAAGTTCAAGTATGTTTATTGAGATAAGCAATAAATACATCTCAAAGGGATACAGTAGCTTAGGCTATTTCTACCCCCTTTGGCTGGATCACTTGGAGACTAAGAGTGTTCTGGTCCACGTCTGATGCCTGTCTGTTGGGGGATTTCCAGGAGGAAGATTGTTGGGAGATTGTACTGGAATTCTCACTTGTACGTACTTGAGGAATATCCTTCCATCCCTTCCTTAGAAATGGCTTGTTTGAGGGAGATAGGTGCCTTCTCTCACCTCACTACACCCTCCCACACCCATTGTCTATACAGTATACCTAGGTCATAAAAGTATTTGTGTTTACGTCTGATACCATACTACTTGTGAAGGAGGAAATGTATATTGACCAGACCACACACTAGAAATTGAAGATAGGTGGACTTTCCTCCTCAGCTCTCTCTTGCCTATTTAATGCCTGTCCCTACCTGTCCTCATCACAATCGACTTGAGAATGGTCCAGGACGGACCGAAACGTCGTCGTCCCCTCAATTTCTAGTGTGTGGTCTGGTCAACATACTTCAGCCACGTTATTGTGACTCATCGCCTGCATAGGAAATGTATATGTTTACCTCTCAAAATGTTTGGTAATATGTTTATTTGTGATGTGTGTCTATGTATATATTAACACGTTGTACTGAATGGGGTGAGAATAGCTTGAACTACCTCATCCCTTTGTGTGTATTTTACCTCAATAAACTTATTTCAATTTCAATCTCCCACACCCCAATCCCTATCCCCAAAACCCCTATCCCAACCCCAAGCGCCCCCCCCCCCTCCTCCTACCTCAATATACATGCAGTCGTACCCAAGTCTAATTATATAAATTGAAATACAAAAAATTAAAATTAAACGGTTTTCTTTTTATTTTTATATGATTCGCGGACGGTTCAGTGGTCGTCTATATCCAACACAACGGTGTAGGGTACCTGGAGACGAGGGAAATATTCTATGTGAGAGAATATGATGATTGATGAAGATTAAGCCACCCAAAAGGTGGCACGGGCATGAATAGCCCGTAAGTGGTGGCCCATTTGAGCCATTACCAGTATCAAGAGCTGATACTGGAGATCTGTGGAGGGTGAGAATATATTTCTGATTGGAGAAGTATTTTCCTATGGGAATGTACTCCTGAGTGGAATATATATATATATATATATATATATATATATATATATATATATATATATATATATATATATATATATATATATATATATATATATATATATATATATAATATATATATATATAATATTTTATTTAGTGGATATTGATTTATCCTTTCTTGAACGTGTTTGTTTCCTGCGTTTGTTTATCATTTTTTCATTTTTTCAAATGAAAATTTTTCATTTGAAAAATGAAAATTGGCAGGTAATTTTTTTTTTCAAATTTTCAGATAATTTTTTCCGGCCTCCAGAACATTTTCTCAAGGTGGCGATATAATGTCTCCCAGACGCCCGACCACCAAGATCTTGTCCGGCTTCGTGGCCTCTTGTTCGAAGCTCTCACTCATATGCAAGAATGCCAAATGAAGCAAGTGACTGAGCTTGCAAGAGATGTTGCTGTGACTTTAGTTTTACAAGATGCTGCATCTATCTTGTTTTAAGGATTGGTTATTTCCGTCAAAAACGCGACTTGCTGTCTCAGAAGACGAGTTTGCTCAAAGTTTTCTTAAGAAAACTGTTGTTAGTTTGATTTCTATTTGTTTACACATTGTTATGATGCTGTAAACACACTTTGATATGT
Source organism: Procambarus clarkii (assembly GCF_040958095.1). Lineage (NCBI taxonomy): Eukaryota > Metazoa > Arthropoda > Malacostraca > Decapoda > Cambaridae > Procambarus > Procambarus clarkii. The sequence goes on from NC_091236.1 coordinate 12,480,847, forward strand.
TTCAAATTTGTAAACACTATTTGTTAACTCATATGTATATGGTTAGGCTTACCAATATGTGGTTGTGGTTATCAATATGTGGTTGTGGTTACCAATATGTGGTTATGGGGGTACCAGTATGTGGTCAAGGAATTCTCATTATCGAGGTCTCGAATCCAATTAGCCTTACCAAAGTCCCCCTTATCCAACGGTGTCCTTTTCCAGGATGCCAACCACAACAGTTGCCTGACTCCCGGGCACCTATTTATTGGCAGGTAAACAGAAATATAAAGTGAAAGAAAACTTAGATCAAACGTGTCTATATCCTGTCGCGAGAGTCGAACCCGGTACCTTTTAGGTGTGTTCCGACTGAGCTGACCAATTCGCCTTAGTTTCTCGATAAGTTGATCCAAATTTATATATAAAAAAGTGAATAACAAAATAAAAAACAAATTTTTAACAAGACTTTTTGAAAAGTAAGTCATTTTTGCCCAAAAAATTTTGCATTTAATAGAAAATTTGCATATTTGTGTCTTGTTGTGTGTTAACTCCACACTTACTATAAGTTGTCTTAACATAACTCATCCAAGTTATTAACTTGTTATCAAACTCCTTGAAAGATGTTGAAATCGTTGCCGTTTGTTAAGAGAGAATTCATCATTCTGGGTGTCAAAGATCAGCATCATCTTGCACTTTAATTCTCCATCAACAGCTGTAAGTTACGACCTCCATCCTCGCGAGAGGAGGATTGAACCCTCGTCTGTTGTGACTTAAAACCCCCTCGTAACTCCTCGACAAGCGCTATTCGTTGCTTGCTAAATACCCTATACGTCGGCTCTCACGAATACACGAGAAAAACATTTCGTTTGCTCACGTCAGGAAAGACTGAAAGACTTGGTTAGGATGAATTACTCAGCCAATATGACTTATTTGACACTTGGAAGGGGTATGGGTACCAGGAGTTGGGATATGGGTACCAGGAGCTGGGATATGGGTACTAGGAGCTGGGATATAGGTACTAGGAGCTGGGATATGGGTACTAGGAGCTGGGATATGGGTACTAGGAGCTGGGATATGGGTACTAGAAGCTGGGATATGGGTACCAGGAGCTGGGATATGGGTACCAGGAGCTGGGATATGGGTACCAGGAGCTGGGATATGGGTACCAGGAGCTGGGATATGGGTACCAGGAGCTGGGATATGGGTACCAGGAGCTGGGATATGGGTACTAGGAGCTGGGATATGGGTACTAGGAGCTGGGATATGGGTACTAGAAGCTGGGATATGGGTACCAGGAGCTGGGATATGGGTACCAGGAGCTGGGATATGGGTACCAGGAGCTGGGATATGGGTACCAGGAGCTGGGATAGGAGTACCAGGAGCTGGGATAGGAGTACCAGGAGCTGGGATAGGAGTACCAGGAGCTGGGATAGGAGTACCAGGAGCTGGGATAGGAGTACCAGAAGCTGGAAAATGAGTACCTGGAGCTGGGATAGAAGGAAGAGATGAAGGAGGAACGGCAACTCATCCAACCCACTTGGAGTATTGGGATCGAACCCTGGTCCTTAAGATATAGCCAAACTATATGCCCCTATATCCACCATCTCGAACAGAAAACGAGATGGATATAAGGGGGTGGTGAAGATGTGTTGATCAATGCATTTAGGGATGCAGATTCAAGCGAAGGAGGGGGGGGGGGGAGGGGGTAGAGGGTAATCGCTATACGCATGCGCGGCCAACAGCAACACACTAATGGTTAATTATTTGTCTTGGAAGCGGCCGTGTGAGAGAGAGAGAGAGAGAGAGAGGTGGATACGCCTTTCTGTGCTTTGATGGGTCAGCTACCTCTGTGTGATTAGAGTGGGGGGAGGGGGCTGTCACGGAGGCTGTAGTCACTGTAGCCACCGTGTCAGTCTCTCGACGGTCACTGTAGCCTCCCGTGTCCATCCCTCACCTGTCACTGTAGCCTCCCGTGTCCATCTCACCTGTCACTGTAGCCTCCCGTGTCCTAAAAGTGTCAGTCCAACATTCTTCATTTCCTCATTTTCTGTAATGTCTCTCAGTCAATATAATTACTTATGCTGTAGCGTTTCGACCTGTAATTGTGGTTTTGTGAATGTTATAAAAATATTACAATCTTCGGTGCAAATACCTGTATTGACCCGTCACTGATGAGTCAGTGAGTCAACTGACTCATCCCTATTGATGAGTCAATTTCAACGATGTTATATTGATGTTAAAATATATTCTACTCGCTAATTAACTCTTCTGAGTTGTCTGCGAAAGTCGTTTTTAGAGTGATATGGTGGGAGAAAAGTTGCAGATATACAGACGATGTTGCACAGACCGGCATGACGGGTGCTGCAGCACCAAACAAAGGGGGATATTAAAAGGGTATTAAAAGTATCAACACAAGACAGAACACGAAACAATGGGTATAAATTGGATAAGTTTAGATTTAGGAAAGACTTGGGTAAATACTGGTTCAGTAACAGGGTTGTTGATTTGTGGAACCAATTGCCGCGTAACGTGGTGGAGGTGGGGTCCCTCGATTGTTTCAAGCGCGGGTTGGACATGTATATGAGTGAGATTGGGTGGTTATAAATAGGAGCTGCCTCGTATGGGCCAATAGGCCTTCTGCAGTTGCCTTTGTTCTTATGTTCTTATCTTATGTTCTTAACATCATGCTTTGCAAGGCACAGCACCGATGGGGGTCGGCCATGTCGTGTCCGATTAACGGCTGTCACGAAAAAGATGTTAAAACAGCGAGTTAAGACAAAAAAAAAACATAAATCTTTCTCATGGAGGGAAAAAAAGAGACTTAAGAACCTCAAGGCTTTCCCGCCCAGAAAGGCTTGAGGGCGGGAAATTCCATTTGCGTTGTTGTCGGTTCTTGCAGGTCGGCGTTCGATCCCCCGATGGTCTAATTTGTTGGGCATGACATTCCTTCTCTCCCTCCTATCCCTGATCATTGTCCTCATATTCCTTGGAAGTGCTACATAGTCTTACTAGCTTCGTTCTAACCAACCACTGAGGCTGGTTGGTAGAGCGACGGTCTTAATGCTTCATGCAGGTCGGCGTTCAATCCCCGACCGTCCAAGAGGTTGGTCATCATTCCTTTCCTCCCATCTCAAATCCTTATCCTAATCGCTAATATTCACATAGGATTGGCTAGGTAATCTGAGTACTGAACCACCGAGTATATATATTAGTGAGACAGGATTTGCGGAAAGTCTCATGGTATCGATAATTGTTTATCAAAATCCCTTTTTACGTAAGTAATGAAATCGTAAAGTAATCTTTACTTTACGAGTGAGTAAAGGTGACAGAGTTAAACCAACGAGTGACAGGTGACATGAGAGTTTAGCCCTAAGAGACGATTGGATTGGAACTATGAGAAAGTCCCTCCATTGTTTCAAGCGCGGGTTGGACATGTATATGAGTGGGATTGGGTGGTTATAGATAGAAGCTGCCTCGTATGGGCCAGTAGGCCTTCTGCAGTTACCTATGTTCTTATGTAAACGATTTCGAATATATATATATATATATATATATATATATATATATATATATATATATATATATATATATATAGCACTGGGAAGGGGTCAGGATAAGGGTTTTGGATGGGACGGGGGAGGGGAAAGAATGGTGCCCAATCACTTGGAAGGTGATTACAATCACGAGTCCTAATCAGGTACTACGTTTGTGGATAAGTAAATCCCAAAGAAATTAACACGTGATGATTAATACGAAAATGTATTACCACGACTGACAGCTGGGTGCGCCTGTGTTGGCGCCTGACAGCTGGGTGGACAGCGCTTGGGATTCGTTGTCCTGAGGTGGTTCCGGGTTCGATTCCCGGTGGAGGCGGAGACAAATGGGCAAAATGTTTCTTTCACTCTGATGCCCCTGTTACCTTGCAGTAAATAGGTACCTGGGAGTTAGACAGCTGCTACGGGCTGCTTCCTGGGGGGGGGGGGGTTGTAACAAAAATGAGGCCTGGTCGAGGACCGGGCCGCGGGGACGCTAAGCCCCGAAATCTCAAGATAACCTCAAGATAACCTCAAGATAACCACGAAGGGAAACCGATGAAAGAGTTCACTAATGTGAATAGTGACACATATTTCTACTTCGATAATTAGTCAAACACGAGTGCCTGCACTCTCACTCTGGCGATATTAACAGCTGTCCCGTCAAACACACACCGAAACTACGACGTTGGTACAACGTTCGAACAAGGTTTAACACCTAACCAGTTATAACAACCAATATAGAAAGTTGTAACAACGTTCTAATACGTCATAAACACGTTAAACCAAGATGTAACAACTTTATTACCAGTTGTAACAAGCGGAAAATAGACAATTTCGGTTTGTGTCTTCAGGGGTATAACTAGCTCCACAAGATTGCCACGTGCTTAGCTAAACAAACTATGGGTGGTTCAGTACCCTGAGCCCATTATGTGCCTCTGTAAACCTTTCCACCAACCCCTACCGGATGGGTATGGGGTGCATAATAAAGAATTGAAATAAAAAAAAAATGCATATACCACTTCAATAATTACTAATATAATAATTATATAATATAATTTATTAAATAAATAAATCCCTCACCCTAAGAGGGTATAATTTATTAAATAAATAAATATCCCTCACCCTAAGAGGGATAATAATTACCCTCTTAGGGTGTCTCATTTGCTCACTTACGAGCTAAGTAAAGGATTAATAATCCATAAATCTGCGGGATTTAGTCAGTCACTTGTGCAGGGATTTCCAGGTGTGTAAGACATCTGTCCGCCTCGAACGAGATTAACGCAAAGGGAATAGTTTTTCTTAGTTAATGTTTGTTCGTTTTAGTTTTTTTTTTTTAGGGGGGGGGGAGGGGGGGATAGTTTGCTCGTAAATGGAGTAGTTTCTAAGACACGAAGGGTTCCAACGATTGTTAGTTATTGAGTAACAAGGAACGAACAAGTCTTGTCAAGACAGACAGGTCTTGTCAAGTCTTGTCAAGTCTTGAACAAGTCTCCCAAGTCTTGTCAAGGTTCGTAGGTGCTGGCAGCCGGTGGCATTCTCTGGATTTGCCACAACGTTCAAAATACGAGGTGCTAACATAACCGGATACGTTCAAACCCAAGCAACCCACCTAACCTACCCAAACCAAACCTACCCAAATCAAACCTAACTTAATCTATCCTATCAGCTGATTAAATAGTTTCTAGCCATATCTAAGGATAAGGTAAGATACCCAACTCACACCACTGTAAACAGAGACGTTTCGGTCCGTCTTGGACCATTTATCAAAACGTTCGGTCCAGGACAGATCGAAGCTTCCTTTATTTTTGTCCAATGTGTGAGGCGAGTGACTGTTTTCAGCCCCGTTATTGCCTATTGTCAGATAATTATCAGGAGAAAGTGTGAAGCCAGTGTGACAATGACACATAGAAGGGATACGAGGACGGGATAGGAGCTGGGATACGAGGACGGGATAGGAGCTGGGATACGAGGACGGGATAGGAGCTGGGATACGAGGACAAGACAGAAGCTGGTATAAAGGTGAAGGAAAATGTGCCCTAGACCACTAGAACCATCAGGGATCGAACGCAGACCTGCTCAAGAGGCAAGGACGTAAGTGTACCGCCCAGTCCAAGTGGATAGACTCTTAAGACTTGGCTGAGCGTGGTATATAAGCCCTGAGAGGAGCAGAGAGAGAACAATGGAGCATCTTAAGTGGTCTCGACAGAGACCCCATAACACAGCCTCAACGTGGCAATTAACTCACAAGGAAGATAACAGAGTTAAGAGGAACACAACATACACACCACAAACAATGCAACAAACAAACAAACACAACAAACACAACAAACCACACAGGCTTAACCCAACAAACAGGCCACAAATCACACACCAACAGTCGGATCCCATTACCCCTCAGAATTAATTAGCAAACATTTAATTACATCCTTAATTAACCACACAATAAAAACAAGAAAATATTTAATTTGCACAAAAAATATCTCCACTGAAAACTAATTAATTTTGAATAAATCTACGAATTAAAAAAAAATTAAATATGATTCGCACCCCGTTCGGTTCGATTTTCGTACACTTAAGAGTTCGAAATTAGGAAGACGTTGTAGGTGTGCGGTGAAGCAGAGGCTTAAGAATACAACATTCGAATACATTTTTCCCCGAATAAATTAGTTGGGGGGGGGGGGGGGATTTAATTAAAACATTCCAGACGTCATGCAGTGGTCTGAGTGGGAGGGGGATGGAAGGGGCATGGGTAATGGGGGAGGATGGGAGGGGGGGGGAGGAGTGGAATAGAGATGGTGGTAGGGGGGGAGGTGATATGGGACAGGAGACGTGAAGGGGGAGATGGTGATAGGTAAGGGACGTTGTGAGGCGATATGAGGAGAGGAGATGGGAAAGGGAAGGGAAGGGAGGGGACAAAGCGCAAAGGAAAGGTAAGAGTGGAGAGGAAGACTTAATTAAGAAGGAAGAGTGGATGCATCTTGAAAGGTGTCGACAGAGGTGATGGGAGAGAGGCAAGGGGTGATGGGAGAGAGGCAAGGGGTGATGGGAGAGAGGCAAGGGGTGATGGGAGAGAGGCAAGGGGTGATGGGAGAGAGGCAAGGGGTGATGGGAGAGAGGCAAGGGGTGATAGAACCTTTCTCCTAATTTTACTCCATTTATTCTTTTTCATTTTCCATGTCTGTTCAGTGTTCTGCGTTTGTCCCACTTCTTGTTACTGTTCTTGTCTCCTGTTCTTGTTTCCTGTTCTTGTCTCCTGTTCTTGTTTCCTGTTCTTGTCTCCTGTTCTTGTTTCCTGTTCTTGGTGTTATTGTCACCGTCGGTATTTTGTTCCATTTCGTGAGTATTTAAATTGATCTTATTCAACTTGCTAATTCTTCGATTTGAAGCCTCTCGCTCTTTAAGGGGAGGGAGTGATTGAGGCAGGGTTTGCCTTGCCGCCCCCCTCCCCCTTTGCCTTAACCCCTTCCCCTTAGCTCAGTCCCCCCCCCCCTTACCTATCAGATTCCCCCATTCAGCCTCTCCCGGATGAACTACCTCAGCACCTATCCCCCCATCTCTGACCCCTATCCCCCAAACCATCCCCCATCTTCCCTAACCCATCCCCCTGGACCCCCTGCCGGACCCCCTACCTCAGTCCCATGATTTATTCACCCATTACTCACCCTTACCCATGCTTCATTTTAATGTGTAGCTAATTTTATTGGGCGAAGCTCCTTTGATTTGTGAGTGCATTAAACTGTTCTTCTCATCTAGGCACCGGGATACCGGCTGGGATGTGCCGGTATCCCACTGGGACGCCCCGGTGTTCTGGACTAGTGTACCGGGTATGTCGGGATGGTTACCTTGAGGTGCTTCCGGGGCTTAGCGTCCCCGCGGCCCGGTCGTCGACCAGGCCTCCTGGTGGATAGTTATAAGCATTCAGATCCTTTGGCATGAAGTACCTGAAGAAAATAGAAAACGCAAAAAAGGAACACTTTTTGTTACTTATAGAATAACTCGTTTCGTCACGGGGTTCACTGTGGCACTATGGCAAGTGGCACTCGTTCCAATGCTGCCAATTCTGACCCGTCGGTGTTGGGCATGTACCCACCAGCAATTACTGTTATAAATTGGGTGAGACTAACCCGAAGCGTTTGGCCACCAACCTCGGATTGATATTCAAATTTGTATATCTTGATATATATGTAAAAATATATATATATGTTACTACAAATTATAGATGAAGTGATAAACAGAAGAAACAAGACTTAGATACTAAAGCTTCTCTTATATGTTAATATTATTAACGTCTCCTGCAGTCACTTTTGTATCCATCAACCCATGTCTGTCTGTCTAATACGTCACTCCGTCCGCCTCTCTGTCTGTCAACCCTTCTGTCCATTTGTAGCTGTGGCCCCTCTATCCTTCGATTTGTCCAAAATTCTGTCAGTCTGATGGGAAAATAATATTTTAGATTTAGTGTTAACTAACAGGGAAACGCAAATTAATGACATCGAAATAGGGAGTGAGCTAGGGAGCAGTGATCACAAAGAAATCAGATTTAGCATAGAATGGAATAGACCAGTAGGAGAAAATTCTGTTAAAGTGCCAGATTTTCGTAAAGCTGATTTTAATAGCCTAAGAAATTTTTTGGGTCAAATTGATTGGAAAGTCTTGGGTATGGGGTGTGGGCCGGTCTTGGAGCGAGACATGAACCCAGCGATAGGTGACTTAAATGGGGATTTCGATGTGGATTCAATATATAACTTATTTAAGAATATTCTAAACAAAGCACAGGAACGTAGTATACCATACAAATTGAATAGATCGAATACTAATGACCCAAAATGGATAACAAAGAATTTGAAGAACCTTATAGGTAAAAAGAGAGCTTGGTACAAAAGGATTAAAAATGGGGAGGTCACTTTAGAACAGGAATTCGTACAACTGGTTAGAAATGTTAAAAAAGAGATAAGGAAAGCAAAAAGAAACTATGAAGTTCGCATAGCAGGGCAAGCAAAGACAAATCCTAAAGGGTTTTTTCAGTTATATCGTACTAAGACTAGGGAAAGGATAGGTCCATTAAAAACTGAGACAGGTCAAATAACAGATAGTGATGAAGAGATGAGTAGTATTTTTAATAAATATTTTGTATCTGTATTTACTAAAGAGGAACTTAACAATATGCCTTCAGCCGAACAAGTCTATGTGGGTGGGGACGAGGACAGGTTGACGAGTTTAACAGTTACCAGGGAGGATGTTCTTAAACAAATAGTAAAACTCAAACCAAACAAATCCCCAGGGCCGGATGAAGTGTTTGCCAGGGTGCTTAAAGAATGCAAAGAGGAGCTTTGTGACCCACTGTCAACCATATTTAATAAATCAATAGAGTCAGGCAGAGTGCCAGAGTTTTGGAAAGTTGCTAATGTGATACCAGTTTTTAAGAAAGGAGATAGATCACTTGCGTCTAACTATCGACCAATTAGCCTAACGTCTATTGTGGGAAAGTTACTCGAATCTATAATAGCAAATAAAATTCGTCTTCATCTTGAAAAACACAATTTAATAATTGAGTCGCAACATGGTTTTATAAATGGCCGTTCATGTTTAACAAATTTGTTATCTTTTTATTCTAGCATTGTTGAGGCAGTTGATAGTGGTAAGGATTGCGATGTTGTATACCTTGACTTTAGCAAGGCTTTTGATACAGTGCCACATGAAAGACTGATTAAAAAGATAGAGTCTCATGGTATTGGGGGTGCTATATTAAGCTGGATTAGGGCATGGCTATACCAAAGGAAACAGAGAGTTAGTATAAATGGAATCAAGTCAGAGTGGGAAAATGTTGTAAGTGGAGTGCCTCAAGGCTCTGTCCTGGGACCTCTGTTGTTTATAATATACATAAATGATTTAGATTCAGGTTTGAGTAGCAACATTTGCAAATTTGCCGATGATACGAAAATCGGTAGGGAAATTAATTCGGAGGAGGACTCACTATCACTTCAAGTTGATCTAGATAGGGTTTTGAAATGGTCAAAGGATTGGCAGATGCAGTTTAATGCTGATAAATGTAAAGTTCTGAGGTTAGGTAATGATGATAGTTACAAGATACGAGCTAGATGGTGTTGTGATTGCGAAGTCGGATTGCGAAAGGGATCTGGGAGTTATGATTAGTAAGAATTTAAAACAAAAAGATCAATGCATAAATGTTCGTAATAAGGCAAATCGGACACTTGGATTTATTAATCGCAGCGTTAGTAACAAGACACCTGGTGTGGTTCTCAAGCTATATCTTGCTCTAGTTAGGCCCCATTTAGATTATGCAGTTCAGTTTTGGTCGCCATATTATAGAATGGATATAAATTCACTTGAACGTGTCCAGCGTAGGATGACTAAGTTAATTCCCCAAATTAGAAATCTTTCATATGAAGAAAGATTAACAAAGCTTAAGTTGCATTCACTGGAAAGGCGAAGAGTTAGGGGTGACATGATAGAGGTTTACAAGTGGATGAATGGACATAACCGGGGGGATATTAATAGGGTATTAAAAGTATCAACACAGGACAGAACACGAAACAATGGGTATAAATTGGATAAGTTTAGATTTAGGAAAGACTTGGGTAAATACTGGTTCAGTAACAGGGTTGTTGATTTGTGGAACCAATTGCCGCGTAACATTGTGGAGGTGGGGTCCCTCGATTGTTTCAAGCACGGGTTGGACAAGTATATGAGTGGGATTGGGTGGTTATAGAATAGGAGCTGCCTCGTATGGGCCAATAGGCCTTCTGCAGTTACCTTTGTTCTTATGTTCTTATGTTCTTATGATCCAATGTCCGCCCATCCCTCTGTCTCCCCCCCCCCCTTCCCTTCCCTTCCCGTTCACTCAGCTACCCGTCCCTGCCTTCGTCCGTTTCTCCGTCCGTCCTGTCCATCTATCCGTCCGCCACAATATGGATGCGTGGCAGCGTGGAGGTGACATACTGTAATGGCGGACATTTATCGCGGGGACTCGCTGGCGTGTCCGAAGCTTATCGCGCGGCCATTGCGTGTCCGCTGGTGACACCTCCACATTAACCGGGGGGGGGGGGGGGGGAATGGGAGAAGGGAAAGGAAGGGGGGAGGAGGAGGAGGAGGGGGAAGAAATGGGAAGAGGAGAATGACCGAGAGAGGGGGGAAAGAAAAGGGGTGAGAGATCATTATGAAAGCAAGACGACTATTAAGCTAGTATGTATACATGGCCGATGAAAAATGGGGGGGATAATTTTGATAATGGTCTACGATGGTCCGAATGGTCGTCAGATGACGTGGTAATGGTCCAGGAACATCGTCGCTACCCCCTTATTTTCACACGTGTTAGTTGGGTCTCTATTTTAGCACATATGACAGTGTGATTTAATGAATATGGACATTTGGCCTATTTTTTTCAGTTTCCTCTATTCTCCATTTCTGAATTAGTAGCAAGAAAATATAGAGGAACGAAGAGGAAGGAACCCCCCCTTAACCTATCGGATACGATAGGTTAGGGAGGTTGCTTGGGTTCGTACGTTTCTGGTTAGGTTAAAAGGCTGTTTTTTTACGGAGTAGCAAATCACGAGAACGTGAGTCTAGACGGGTTCGAGCCCCAGATAGGGAAAGGAGACTGGTTATCTAACCTTAATTCTTCGTCCCTGGTCATTTACTCTATATATAATATATATATTTACATTGCACAATTCCCTAATTTTAACACCTGAAAATTCAAGCATATGTTCAATAACAGATTTATATTCAGTAATTTGACTTAATTTAATCCAGTCAATTGAATTAATTAAATCTCTTTAATCAACAAACAAAAAAATTGCACATTATTCTTGACCTGCTTTTATAACATGTTTATATTGCTTTAGTATCTACTCAAGGCGTTTGCCAGTTTGGCCAAATATAATTTACTACTAAAATATTTGCAAGTGGATTTTGGACAAACAGTCGTTATAGTTACTAGTGGAATTTTTAATCAGATTTTTATTATATCAAGATTCTTAAGTGCTATATGTCTCTGTTGATATTTAGACAATGTTGGAAAACTCCAGCCCCCGACAGGCATGTCAGAGGCTTAGGGCTTATTAACCCCCCAAAATTAATAAGCTATTAGAATAATTAATAAAAGAATAAATTAAGATAATAAATTTAATAAATTATTAAATTAATAAATTATTATGCATTGATAAATGCATTCAATTTCACACTCATGGATTTTGTATATTCTGAACCAGGCCCAAGTTCAGAATATATTGGCAATCTCACCAATCCTAAACAAGCCAATTATTCATTAGTACTGCCTAACCTAAGTAAAATACAGCAGATAATAAAAACATATGTAATAATATAAATGCCAAAATCATCCTATTTATTACAATTCCCCCTTGAAGATACAGGGAATACAAAATAATAATAACTCTCCAATAGCTCATGACGAACTCTTGTCTTACTAAGAAGAGTTAGAATTATTTTAATCGTAAAACAATTCTTAAAATTCCTTCAATATATATATATATAATATAATTCACAAATTTTAAGTTTTATTTTTTAATTAACACATTTAGGTATATCTGCATTTATGCAGCTACCCTAGACTATATGAAGGGTCGTACAGTGTGTCAAAAAGCTAGCTACGTGGTACTAAAAATCCCAATCACACAGGATGGTTAGTCATACAGAGGCATGTGATCAGTAGTCTGCACTGACAAAATGTGATATGTATTAGATGCGTAAACCTATGGAATTTACACTCCATGTGTCAGGATTGTTAGTCATAATTAACATTTTAGCTGTAAATCTATCTCTCTCTCTCTCTCTCTCTCTCTCTCTCTCTCTCTCTCTCTCTCTCTCTCTCTCTCTCTCTCTCTCTCTCTCTCTCTCTCTCTCTCTCTCTCTCTCTCTCTCTTATTTTTCTCCATTTTCTCCCTCCTCCCCTTTGCTTTTACCGCCTCTACATCATTCGTTTTTCTTCCCAATCATTGCTATCTCTCGCCTGTTGTGCCTGCTCTCCTTCCTTCCCTCTCTCTCCCTCTCCCCTTCTCATATCTCATTTCTTTTCATTCACTTTCTCCCTCTTTATCATCCCCTTCTTCAATCCGTTCCACCCCTAAGGAAGTTAATCCCCGCTTTTGAATGCATCTACTTTGACCCAACTCTTTTTTACCCTCGGCATGGAATAGAGGGCAGACGAAGAAGGGGAACAGAAGATAACAATAAAGAAGGAACTGATAAAAATTGGGATATGCAGTGACCAAAAGGAGGGTCTGATCTAGAGCAAAGAGAATATATTTGGGAAAGAAGATGATAGTACAGGGGAGGAGGGGAAACGTGAAATAAACGAAGGGGGTACAGTAAGAATACAGAAAAATATGGAGTTTAATATTGATGATAATAATTAGAAACTTTTTTGTATTTAAAAGTTTTAAATAAAAGCTGGTTTAGTTCACGTGACTAGTCGAACGAGGTCTAGCGAGTCCCTTCTTAACAGATAAGGTAATTTACCTAATAACCAGGTGATCATGTAATTTAAGGTAATTTAGGTAATTGATATTACTGTGGGTTATAACCAACAAGACAGCAATAATGACCTTTTTAGACAGCAACAATGGCCTAATTAGACCGCAACAATGGCCTAATTAGACCGCTATAATGACCTTTTTAGACAGCAACTATGACCTAATTAGAAGATCTTCTCATTGATAAATCAAGATATTGTGATTTCATTCATGACCTTGTTCGTTCATGACCTTGTTCATTCATGGCCTTATCAGATGCAACAGAAAAAAGGTCTTTGTTGTGTGTGCTTGGTACCCAGGATTACTCCTAGCAGATTAAACCCCTTTGCAATGCTGTTTGCAAATGAGTTTAAGACGAAATAAATAGGTTCTGCCTCGTATAGGCAAATAGGCTTTTTTTGGCAGTTTCATGGTGTCATGGTGACAATATCGAGGCCTGTTATACCAAACAAGTGATTTTAACAATTATATAACATATTCTTATAGTGAAACAAACTCCCTTTAATCGCTGTCATAGGAATTTTAAAACAAATAAAATATATTTTTATCCCACTGGCATGGGAAGCGCATCTCCTGAATCAACAATTTATTTTCCACAAATTTGAAATTTTTGAAATTTGAAATTTATCCTTTTTTTTTTTTTTTTGCTAGCAACCTAAACATTTCATCAGAATCATCGTTAACTGCATTCAAATTGCACTTCCATAACTGTCCCATCATATTCTCACCTTCATTCCCCTCACCTTCATTCCCCTCACCTTCATTCACACCATCTTGTGTCCACTATCGTCTATAAATAAAACACAGTGCAGTAATAGAACTGAAAACTTTAAGTTGAGCTGAAAGAAAAGCGGAATGAAGCATTCTATTCAGTGTTTACATTGTCGAGTGGTCAGCTGTTCCATGTTTACGTCGTCAATCCATGAGGGTCCTCGTGGTGTAGAGGATATGTAAACACTGGGGGGGGGGGGTGTTTGTGTGTGTGTGAGAGAGAGAGAGAGAACGAACGAAGGACCGAACGAACGAACGAACGAAGGACCGAACGAACGAACGAACGAACGAACGAAGTACCGAACGAACGACCGAACGAACGAACGAACGACCGAAGGACCGAACGAACGAACGAACGAACGAATAAAGGACCGAACGAACGAACGAACGAACGAAGGACCGAACGAACGAACGAACGTACGTACGTACGTACGTACGTACGTTCGAAGGAAGGCAGGCAGGCAGGCAGGCAGGCAGGCAGAAATTGATATGATATTCGAAGTACAAGCCTGTTAATACATTATAATATAAGTTCCAAACCCATTCCCGACCTGGAAATGCCCTTAAAGGGTTTTCTCCAGTCTGTAACGAGGTAGCCACACTGCGGCCACCAGGTATAACGGAGATGGCTTTATCCTACGACTATTGAGACCAGATATATCTGACTGGAGTTACATATGTGACTGTACGACCAGATACAGTGTGGTTGAATAAGGCTGAGTCTTAATTAATCCGGGGATTTGACAACCCTGTTAATAGGCCACACTGCTATTAAAGATAACTGTTGCTGCCACCACATCTCCGTTTAATGAGCTCCTAATGGCTTTTGATAATTACCTGTGATCTTCGATAATTGCTTGTCATTGGCCAAGAACCAATGATAATTGAATCCCAATTATTCCTTAGTATGAGCAGGGATTAAGTATTCATTTGAGAGGAAATAATAACCATAAGGTTTTAATAAAAACCATAAATTTAATACTTAATAACCACAAACCATTTGCAAGGCTTTAATTTACTCATATGATAATTAGGAGAAAGACCATTGATACTCAAGACTTAAAAACAAATTTATAGGTAATGAACTTTGTCTAATTCCAATATTCCTAGGACAATGGAATGACAATGTTAAAGGCTTTTTGAACATGGGAACAGGCATTCCCCTGTGAAGATGATGTGATCCACAATGACCTAGTATTAGGTCTGGCCCCCACACAGGTAACCCTTACTTTTCCTGATGACTTTAATCTGTGTTTGCGAGGGTTCGAGTCTCCTGGTGGGTGTCTAAAGTTATTAACTTCAACTTGTGGTTTAGGCAAGTAAGTGCATTATATATGAGGATGGGACTATCAGTTAGGGCTTTACGGGGATATTCATGCTCGTGCCACCTCTTGGGTGGCTTAATCTTCAATCAATCAATCAATCAGGTAGTGAGGCCAGACCTTATGTCCCCTGGAGCCCGTCAGGGACACGTCCGCCCTGTGCACCGCAGACCTGCAGGGTGCACTAGGATAATTAGCGATGGTAATTGTAAAAGGGATATGTTAGGAGTAATTAGAAGAGAGTTTGTTTTCATGTAATTGGGTTCCCATGAGAATTACTTTTGGGGGAGGGGGGGATATGAAGTTGTGTGTACAGGTAGGTGTGGGGGGTGGAGGGATGTACAGGTGTGTGTTCCTCTATACCTGCCACATCTGCAGTAGCCATGCCAACCACATCAACCGTTCCTACCACCAACAACCAAATCAAACAAAATAGGTCATCGCGGCCGAGCGGACAGAGTTAGGGAGTCGCAGTTAACGGACTCGTGTTTGCTTTCCGGTCGAGGCAGAAACATACTGAAAAGGAGTTTCTTTCACCTGATGTCTCTGTTTACCGGACAATAAATAAGTACCACAGAGATAGTAGATATAAGAGAAAATTAGGTCGGTATACATTAGACAACCGATGGTTTAGAAAGGCGGGATCCAGGAGCTAACACCTCGATCCTGAAGACACAAATTAAATATAGATACTCGCCCATCAGGACATAAAGACAACAGTAAATATAGATACTCGCCCATCAAGTCCTAAAGACAATGGAATATCAAATCTAGTTTCTTTACAAAACACAACAACTTGCTATAATATATTTTTTGTAAACTCCAAACATCACCACGGATAACCAGCTAATTGGAACCTTCATTAAGGTAGCCAGGAATCTTCCCGCTTCAGAAGAGTCGACGGAACTATCTGAAACCTGAGCGATCAAGGTCAGGGAGAGAGAAAAAAAATTCTATCTCCCAGCCACAGAAGCAGAGACACGTCAAAAGTCAAGATTCTCGCTATAAATTAGCGAGATGGATTGAATTCCGCCGCTTCGGTCAAAATACATCGCTAACTCTGTAATTTGACTTCCTTTCGTCAGCGTTGCTAGCACGGCGGAGGAACTAATATATTTGATAACTGCTGCTAACGTAGGGTTCAAATAAAATTGGTTTATTAAGAGTCGTTTGGCCATTAAAGACATCGATGGTTCGATAGTTGCGGTCAGCACGGTGGAGAACGGGATTAGAGGGCGTCAGGGTGCCTTTGAAGGATCTGAGTTAGTGTAACTCCTTTCGAAAGCACAGGAATTCATATGAGGGGTCGTACTGATTTCTGCGGTGGGGGGGGGGGGGGGTAGAGAGAGGGTGTTCTCTCTGTCTGTCTGTCTGTCTGTCTGTCTGTCTGTCTGTCTGTCTGTCTGTCTGTCTGTCTGTCTGTCTGTCTGTCTGTCTGTCTCCTGTCTGTCTGTCTCTGTCTGTCTCTGTCTCTCTCTCTGTCTCTCTGTCTCTGTCTCTGTCTGTCTCGGTCTCTGTCTGTCTGTCTCGGTCTGTCTGTCTGTCTCTGTCTCTCTTTCTCTCAAACTTTCCCTCTCTTTCTCACAAACTGTCCCTCTCACAAACTCTCCCTCTCTCTCTCAAACTCTCCCCCCCCCTCTCTCTCTGTCTCTCTGTCTATCTTCCTCTCTCCCTGCAGCGCCACCACCAGCAGTTCCGACATTCTCTGAGGGCTGGCCAAACCTGTTTTTAAGACATACACTATCAATCTTGCCTAATTAATACATTAATATATACCCGAGACTGGCTTGGATTAGGATTTTAATGACGCTGCGTCAAACTCCCCCACCATCTTGTTAATGGTAAAATTCAGAGACAGGTAAAGTAATTATTAATTCAATATTTCCTTCTTTGGTTCATTTTTTTTATTATTGAAAATTATAATACAATGAGAAATGTAGTTGAGAAAATATTGAAATAATACCATGGGATTGAACTCTTGTTTCAAGACTTGACTAAGTATAAGCACTCTATCTAGGGAGTCCAATAATGCCAGGGTTCGAATCCCTTGTATGGACTTCGTATTTGATCATAGAAATAACACATTTTGTGATTTCATTGTTCAAGAATGTAGTTAGTTTTTATTGGTTTCTTTGTGGCTTTTTTTTGTTCTTGTCGTTCATTTGTTTTGTCTTTTCCTGTATGTAAAAATAAACACAGCATTTTGATCAGCCTTATTACTGAAGATTATATTATTATTATTAATAGAATTATTTTATTATAATTAAATATTATTACTAGTATAATAAGTTATTATTAACTATTAATTAGTTGTATTATTAAATTATTATTACGTCTCATTATAATATATAACACGAATATATCCTCAGTATGGGCCCAGAATTACACCATTTTATTTAAAATTTTATTTTTATTCCAAATGGTGAAACACATTTTCCTCTCACAAATGGCGGCCACAATCTACACGATAACCAAGATGGGATACTTGTGTCGCCAGAGAGTCCGGATACATAACACATTATTACCCATGAGAGTTGCCAATTAACCCCCTAAAAAAAACCCACTCACACATCAGCAATCCCGAAAGGTTTCAAACACTTCGTTTGAATACATATCGTTAAAGGAGTTTGTTAAGGGCATTCAAGATGATGTTGAGGAAGGCGGTGTTGATTTTGTGTTTTTTGAGCGAGCTTTTGCGTGAGATAAATAACTTTGCTAAGGAAATATGAAGGGAATTCGATACGTAGGCTAATGAGGTATCCGGCATCCTTGCTATTTCTCCCCACACGGCGACGCTTCTCTGAGAGAGAGAGAGAGAGACAGAGAGAGAGAGAGAGAGAGAGAGAGAGAGAGAGAGACACACACATACACACACATACACACACATACACACACATACACACACATACACACACACACACACACACACACACACACACACACACACACACACACACACACACACACACACAGAAAGAGACACCAAAATAGTACCCTTCTGTTATTTTAAATAGTAAAAAAGAAAACGGAATCTCTGGAAAGTTGTGAATAACTTTGGTCCCCTTAAAACGAACTAATTCTTGCTCGATGTAGCGCTACATATAGCGATCTTTTTATAGGTTGCTCGTCGCGTGTCTCTGGGCTTCACTGGGGCGAGGATAAGCGCACACAACAGGTGTTATGATAGGGAAGGTTGTGCTGTTTGAAGAGACGCCGCCTGGACCCATTGGTCTGGAAGACAAGGTGAGATAACAGAGAGAGAGAGAGAGAGAGAGAGAGAGAGAGAGAGAGAGAGAGAGAGAGAGAGAGAGAGAGAGAGAGGGGGGGGGGAGTGAGGGAGGGATTCTCTCTCTCTCTCTCTCTCTCTCTCTCTCTCTCTCTCTCTCTCTCTCTCTCTCTCTCTCTCTCTCTCTCTCTCAGCCTGATTGTGCTGGCTATGTGGGCCTTGAGGCAACAGAGCCAAACAGCCTCGTCACATACCAGGCAATCTGTCACTAGGGAAGGCTGGCCCACGGGTCAGGATGAGGGGTATAGAAGAACTCTCGAAATCGTCACTAGGTAATTGTCGTATTATCGGGGCGGTAATGAGGTGGTGGATACGGGCTCACCATAGCCCGTGCTACTTGGAAATTTGTGTTCCAAGTAGCGAATATTAAACAACAGGTGGTGGATAAAGCCAGTGGATGCGGGGGTGGTGATTACTTAACAGTGACAACCTGGAAGTGAACTCTAGCTCTTCGCCCCCGCCTCTTCTCCTACATGTACCTGTGGCGATTTATTTCAAGCTTCCTGGCGTTCGAATTCCTTGTAGTACCCTGTGTGTGGCAAGGCGGGTTAGAGAGGGTAAAGGATCACACTCTGGGGTCTAGTAACTTTCCTTTGTCCGAGTAGTTAAGATAGTAATGTATGCTCTGGAACGAGGATGCTCTATAAATTTCCAAGACTTTCCCCCCCCCCTCACTGGGGAGTAGGCTACTATAGGCCTATCTTCCTCCAGGTTGGGAAGAGTGGTTGGGTAGCGTTGGTGTCCCATACAGAACACATACACCTGGCACAGCCACTCTAAACAAACAGCTATACACCAAATATATGGTGTACACAAACCATATATTTTGATTATACACAAACCATATATTTCGATTATACACCAACCTAATGGACCCATCATAAAATATTGAGGCAACGTAGAATTTATGGCTGCTATTCTTTTGAGTTGGTCGTGGCTCAGTTGGAAGTGTGTGTGTCTGGGGAGTCCGGAAATGAGGGTTCGATCCCATTTCAATGCCTTGGTATTTTCACAACACAGATTTTAGCAGATCCTTTTCAGAGGATAAAATGGAGAGGCTTTGGTCATCCTTCGAGTCTTCGTCTTCCTAGTCGTCTCTGCGAGCATTTAACAAGGCGTGTGTATATATATATATATATATATATATATATATATATATATATATATATATATATATATATATATATATATATATATATATATAATATATATATGGCCCTCAGATCAGCCAGAATATACCATCACGTTGCAGAAGAGGTCATAAAATTTCTGGAAGGTTGGCGGCCTTTGGGAGGGGAAACTGCTGTAATACAGTGAACAGGCGAGGGACGTCAAGCTGGTAAGACTAGGCCTTTTTTCTTCCTGGATTAGCCTTAGGCCTGAGCCCCCTGGAGTCTTGGGAGGGGGGATGAGATGCTAGGGTTTCTCGATGGGTAAAGAGTAAAGGTTGGAGAGGAATGGGTAGACGATAGAATGAGAGAGGAGGGTGTTGGATAGAAAATGAGATATATTTCAGAAAAGTATGCTGTATGCTCGTGTAGACCGTGTATAAAGTTTACTGGATGGTATATCTTATTTGAGTATATCGCCCTGTTTTCCAGGATCCAGCCAGGATATACTAGTATATCCGTTACATAATATTTTCCATGTTGCATATACTGGTCTTTATAGCTCGGTTATACCAGTCTCTCCTGTTATACCAGTCAGCAAGCAGCATATACCATACCCCCAGGGACATACCAGTAACACCAGGGAGCTCCAGACATACATTCCACAACACTCATCAGCTGTCACGGCAGCTCCAGACGCCAAAACAAGAAACTTATTACTGCTGGCGGAATGCAGCGGGAAAGGAGAGGTGGTGGAGGGAAGGAGGGTGGGAGAGGAGAGAGAGGTGTGAAGGGGAAAGTAGGGCTAGGGGGGAGAAAGGTGGTGAGGGGGAATAGGGAAGGGGGGGGGGTTGGGGGAATGGGTAAGGGGGACTTTAAGGATGTTGGATGGGAATGATGAGGAGAAAAGTGAAGGAATGGAAGAGTATGGGAGGGAAAGGCAAGGGGATGGTGAAGGGTGTAAGGCAAAGGGAAAGGGAGAGGGTAGAGTGATGGTGATATTTTGCATGTTGTTTAGAATCTCCTATTGGATTCCTTATTGGAATTCCCGAAGGCTGTTCGAATATTTGCGAGCATCTTATAGTTTGCTATGCGTTCGGTGCAATATCGAACACATTGCCACTCTCCCCTCCCCCCCCCCCCTCTCTCTCTCTCTCTCTCTCTCTCTCTCTCTCTCTCTCTCTCTCTCTCTCTCTCTCTCTCTCTCTCTCTCTCTCTCTAAATCTAAATCTCTAAAATCTAAACACTTTAATTGTGTGATTTCTACGTATCTCTCTAAGATCGGTTATTGATAACAAGAAAAAAATTCTAACCCATTTTCATTTAGTCGTCTAACCTAACCTAACCTAACCTAACCAAATTAGTATTTTCATTCCAGTTGCATTGTATAGGTTATTTCTATAAATAAAATGACTAAAAGTTGACATCAATCAAAGGAGTATAGCATTGCTCGACACCATACATTGCACGACACCATACATTGCACGACACCATACATTGCACGACACCATACAATGCACGACACCATACATTGCACGACACCATACATTGTGTCGGAAAATCCGACACCATTTTATTTCATACAGACAGATAAGAGCTGTATTACCAACAAGTTACCCATAGAAAACGTAACTTGTAGTGGAATTACCGTCTAAAGAAAACGGGATATCATCACCACATACTATTATAATTCACCAGCTATTCTGCTGGGAATTATTCTTAAATACATTAGTCTTTGGACTTTACCATCATAAAAACATCTTATATAAATTAACTTAATTATCAATATTAAAGTAGAGTAAATGTGACCCTTCTATCACTTTCTGAAATCTGGACAAAGTAGGCCAGGCGTCAGTGGGGAAGGAGGGCAGCCATTGTTTATACTAGACCAGAGGCTCACACGGGAGCAAATTCGGCTCCTGTTAAATTTACTTGGACGTAGTGTTATGGAAACTAAAAGTGTACCATTATCAACACGCTGTCTACAAATTCAAGTTAAGTGTCTATCCGAAACCCATTATCTATCATTAGTGGCCATTAATGTCATTGGGTAGGGTTATCCGGTTAGATCACATGGAAGCCTCAAACTAAAGGTAATTAAGCCAGGTCCTCATGTTCCATGTACTGTTTTCTCTGATATACTTGTCATATATAGGATTCTGGCTTCACAGCTAGCGCACTTTTGACAGGTCAAGACGAGGATGCAAGATTATGTGCACCAGTTACTGGGTGATAGAAGCTACCTCAAAGAGGATAATTTGGTGTCTACACTCTAGTTATACCTGGTGGACTAACCTGCTGTACTATAAGAGAAGGAACCTCATCAATGTATGTAGCTATTACTGTAATTTGATTGGCTGCATATGTGTAATATAAACCCCCCCTAATGTGTAGAGGATCGATTTGTGAGATTAAGAGATTATTGCAGAAATACAGTCCACTTATCATTATACAAATTGCTATCGAAGTATATAAATTAACGTAAATATAAATTCATATAAATTAAATAAATATAAATCTCACAGGTCGGTTCCCACATTATTTGGTCATCTTCGAACCGGATGACGGATTATTTGATCCTTTGAACCCACATTTGGTCATCTTAGTACCGGATGAGCCAGTTAACCAGTGGATTCATTAAATATACTAGTGCAGTGTTATTTAAACAAGGCCAGCCAGTCAAAGACAGCGGCGAAGCCTCGAGGGAGCTCAGGAGCCTCCCTCAACTGAGTTCAGCCTCATCAGCGGTTTCATGCACACCCACAGATATTTGGTGGCGTGTTATTTCGTGAAATGACAGCGCTAATATTGAAGCCAGCCAATTAGTGACTGTGTCGCGAGATTGTTCACGGATTTCGTGGTGTTACATTTCGCGAGAGATTATCTACGAATTTTGTGGAGTTTATTTCGCGAGGTCACTAATAACATTTAATACTTCTAGATAATATTAGAAGTTTCATAGAGGCTAATTAAGAGGCTATTAACAATAATTGTGTATATTATTTCTCCAAAATAGAGAATTATTTAATATATATTGCACTAGTGATCACAGTATAATATTTACTAATTGCCAACCCACAACAGGGTAGGATATTAACCAATGACTAGTTGAACTATTATCGTTCATCCTAGTCCCATTATTACCATAGTCAGTTGTACTATATTGAATAACCTAACACCATTAATGAATGGTGCAGACCCTATTTTGGGTGTAATTTTTATCAACTCGAGTTGAGTTGTATATATAATAATTTACTTATGATCATTACACCTTTGAGTGATTAATTAGTGTCTCTACCATCCTAGGGTGATATAGAAGAGCTAACCTAAAGGTACTTCCAGTGACACTGGTTTATCACTCAAATTATTAGTGTGGATGATTGTATATATATAATGTGTATTAATTTTAAGTGCTAACCTCTAGTAGAGGTAGGATTATTGCCTAGTGAGTTCAGAATTTACCCTAGGCTACCATTAGTGTTTGTTCAGTATTATGAGCAGCCCAAGTACAAGCCCCACAAGGCTTCACCAACGAGCCAGTATGGATAATGCAGGGAGAATGAAAAGAACCCTTGCAGGTCTTAAAGGCCACTTAACAAGACAGATCAAGAAATGTGAAGATTTGTCACAACAATCTCAAGTTGATTATGCTGACCTGGAAAGCTATTATCAAGCAGCTGCAGGTAAATTTGAGCAAATCAAATGCCAAATAGCAACATATGTGGCTGAATTTGCCAACACCAATTTATCAGAAACAGAAATAGACGACATTATGGTTGATCTTGCGAATTATGAAGATCACACTCAGGCCACGTTACAGCCTTATGTCAAATTAATTGCCCAGAACAAGGCAACAGCAACAACAACAACAGTTGCATCTAATACGAGTCAAGCGGAAGCTCGACTCCCTCCAATTAATTTACCCACTTTCTCAGGGAAAGATGAGGAAGATTGGGACGAATTTTGGAACAAATTCGTTGACCTTGTAGACTCAAAACAATCTTTACCAAAGAGTAGTAAATTCTCTTATTTGCAAGGCCAATTATCAGGTGAGGCTAAAACAGTAGTATCCCATCTGAGATTAACTAATGACGGCTATGATCTGGCAGTAAAACTCCTCAAGGATAATTATGCTGATCCAGAAGTAAGAACATCACATTTAGTTCATGAGCTGTTGCATTTACCCCCACCGGAGGCTTCAGCTGATTCACTCCAAGTATTCAAGCTGGAGGTAGAATCATTGATCAATGCCCTCAGCCTGACAGCAGATACAAACGGGGCTGAGTGGGTCTTGAAAATAATTGTCCAGGAGAAAATACCTAGGGACATATTGAGACAAATGAGTGCTCATTACAATAAAAGTATCTTATCCATGAATGAAATATCTGAAGGTTTAAAGTCAGTAGTTCATCAATTACGAACACATGACAAATTAAAACCACCAAGTAAACCCTCAGAAACCAATAATAGTAAACCACAGAGTACCAAAGGTACTCCAAATCAATCTAGACAATATAATTCAACACCAAAGTGGAACAGTAGCAGTGTGGGCGTATATGCAGTGGGACCCTCCAAGCCTATAGTTACTGTGTCACCCAAGAACGTGACACCAAAGGGTACTGGAAGCTATGGAACATGTTTGTTCTGCAATGAGAAACATTCAATGTACCACTGCTCTAATTTTCCTGATAGTGACGCCCGTGTTGAGCGACTCAAGGATTTGCAACATTGCACGAGGTGCCTCAGGAAACATAACATCAAGGACTGTGATACCCAATTACACACCTGTAATAGGTGTAACAAAGGTCAGCACCATGCAGCATTGTGCAGAGACACCAAAACAACGTCTCCAAACCCCAAGGTGGAAGATAGCATTCCCACCACAGTACAGTACTGCAAGGTGCAACAAACAAACAGTGTCCAATCGGCAAAGTCTAAAGGTAATACGACTTTGCCTACTGCCCAAATTACCATCCTGAATAAGAGGGCCAAGATCTATACCCGTGGGTTGTTTGACCAAGGATCCCAGAGAACATATATCACCAAAAAGTTGGCAGAAGAACTACAATTAAGGCCTGTAGCCCAGATGTCATTCAACATCTCAGGGTTTGTAACAGATGCAGGACCTCAAGTCTACCAGGTGGTACAACCATCAGTACGCTTAGGCAGGTACGTCTGTCGAGTACAAGCCATTGTGGTGGACAAAATACCAGTAGACCTACAAGTTCAAGGTCTGAGAGCAACAGCCAAATTCCTGAGAAATAGAGGAATAAAATTGGCAGATAATATTAAGTCTGATCACCTCACTGACTTCGGTCTCCTTGTTGGGACAGACTATTGCCATCGATTCATCGGTAGCCCTACTAAATATCAGGGTATAACCATGTTAAACTCTGCAGGAGGTAAATTACTCTCAGGCCCAGTATCAAGCCTGAGGAGACCTATGCCTGCAGATAAACAACACCAATAGAAACTAAATTTGTCAGCTGATTATATTTCTCCAGTAGCATTATACTAAGGAGATTACAGCTGACTATAGTAACAGAGGTTGATGTTAGTATCATCATTTAAAGCTGAAGATGAGTTCATGAGGCCTCAGTGGCAAATCAGTGAACAGTAGCCTAAAACAGCTACAAGTCACTGCGACCAATGTCACTGATCCCACTGCAGTCTCAGAACCATACTTTACTTTAATGATGAGCTATTCAATCTTCTGAATCAATTAACTAAATTAAACCCCAATAAATCTGATGACTGATTTGATACATTTATTATTTAATCAAGATGTATTCCATGGGCCTCAGTGTTTATATATCAGTGACCAGTTACTTGAACAAACTTCAAGTTATATCTATGTCACTGATCTCACTGCAGTCCCTGAATCATACTTGACTGTAGTACTTGATCACATCCAGTCTTTTGGGTTAAATAATATGTAATAAGGCTTGAATATTAGCCTTTCAAGAGTTGACAGGGAAATGAAATCGCATTAGACTTCTAACCCCTGCAACTCTAGTACGGGACATCCGTCCTGTACGAACAGACACACAAATGTGTGATTACTAACTACTAACATCAAATTAATCTAATAATTCGAAGGAGGAGTATCGGTGTTCGTCTGTTCTAAAGAGGACTTCGACCCGTGAGCAGCCCCTGGGGAATTATGTCGGAAAATCCGACACCATTTTATTTCATACAGACAGATAAGAGCTGTATTACCAACAAGTTACCCATAGAAAACGTAACTTGTAGTGGAATTACCGTCTAAAGAAAACGGGATATCATCACCACATACTATTATAATTCACCAGCTATTCTGCTGGGAATTATTCTTAAATACATTAGTCTTTGGACTTTACCATCATAAAAACATCTTATATAAATTAACTTAATTATCAATATTAAAGTAGAGTAAATGTGACCCTTCTATCACTTTCTGAAATCTGGACAAAGTAGGCCAGGCGTCAGTGGGGAAGGAGGGCAGCCATTGTTTATACTAGACCAGAGGCTCACACGGGAGCAAATTCGGCTCCTGTTAAATTTACTTGGACGTAGTGTTATGGAAACTAAAAGTGTACCATTATCAACACGCTGTCTACAAATTCAAGTTAAGTGTCTATCCGAAACCCATTATCTATCATTAGTGGCCATTAATGTCATTGGGTAGGGTTATCCGGTTAGATCACATGGAAGCCTCAAACTAAAGGTAATTAAGCCAGGTCCTCATGTTCCATGTACTGTTTTCTCTGATATACTTGTCATATATAGGATTCTGGCTTCACAGCTAGCGCACTTTTGACAGGTCAAGACGAGGATGCAAGATTATGTGCACCAGTTACTGGGTGATAGAAGCTACCTCAAAGAGGATAATTTGGTGTCTACACTCTAGTTATACCTGGTGGACTAACCTGCTGTACTATAAGAGAAGGAACCTCATCAATGTATGTAGCTATTACTGTAATTTGATTGGCTGCATATGTGTAATATAAACCCCCCCTAATGTGTAGAGGATCGATTTGTGAGATTAAGAGATTATTGCAGAAATACAGTCCACTTATCATTATACAAATTGCTATCGAAGTATATAAATTAACGTAAATATAAATTCATATAAATTAAATAAATATAAATCTCACAGGTCGGTTCCCACACATTGCACGACACCATACATTGCACGACACCATACATTGCACGACACCATACATTGCTCGACACCATACATTGCTCGACACCATACATTGCACGACACCATACATTGCACGACACCATACATTGCACGACACCATACATTGCACGACACCATACATTGCACGACACCATACATTGCACGACACCATACATTGCACGACACCATACATTGCACGACACCATACATTGCACGACACCATACATTGCACGACACCATACATTGCTCGACACCATACATTGCTCGACACCATACATTGCTCGACACCATACATTGCACGACACCATACATTGCACGACACCATACATTGCACGACACCATACATTGCACGACACCATACATTGCACGACACCATACATTGCACGACACCATACATTGCACGACACCATTTCCACTACAGAGTAGTGGAAAATTGGAATGCACTTAAGGAGCAAGTTGTGGAAGTAAACTCTCTTCATAGTTTTTAAAACTAGGTATGATAGGGAAATGGGACAGGCGTCATTGCTGTAATCAACCGATGGCTGGAAAGGCGGGATCTATGAGCCGATGCTCGATCCTGCAAGCACAA
The DNA here is from genome assembly GCF_040958095.1 of Procambarus clarkii. Classification (NCBI taxonomy): domain Eukaryota; kingdom Metazoa; phylum Arthropoda; class Malacostraca; order Decapoda; family Cambaridae; genus Procambarus; species Procambarus clarkii. Next base: position 12,508,116 of record NC_091236.1, read on the forward strand.
ATAGAGTACAAATAGGTGTGAACAGACATAGAAGAATGGAGAGATGGAGAGAAATATGGGGAGATATAGAGAAGTACAGACACACAGAGTAACAGTGAGAGTGACAGACAGACAGACAGACAGACAGATCCCGAGACAGTCAGAAACACACAGACAGACAGACAGATCCCGAGACAGTCAGAAACACACACACAGGTAGAGATTGACACAAGTCAGAAAAGCAGAAACACTCGGATATAAAAGAAAAGACAAATTCAAATATATATAATGTGTGTGTGTGTGTGTGTGTGTACTCGCCTATTTGTACTCGCCTATTTGTGCTTGCAGGATCGAGCATTGACTCTTGGATCCCGCCTTTCCAGCTATCGGTTGTGTGTGTGTGTGTATGTGTGTGTGTGTAAATACACACGTTTTAACTAATATTTTGTGGATATTTACGTTTAACAAAGCTGGAGATGGTTTAGAGTCATGTTTCCAGACTAGTCCCAGAGATGAGAGGTACGACTTACTAGGAAAGACGAATCAAATTAAACCTCACGTCATTGGAAGAGAAGAAGAAACAGGGGTAGACATCACCACTACATGAAAAATATATCTGAGAAATATAGCTAATTTCGCAAGGTTGATAAACATAGACACGGATGGTAATTGACTACCTGAATTTTACGTTAGAAAGTTTTTTGGGAGTGTTTTGGAGTCGTGAAATAAATATAATGCGTTTAGAATTGAAGTTGAGGAGAGAGACTTTTTACTTGGGTTGAAATATAGACATAACGGGCTCCAGTGGGCCCAAAAGCCTCTGCCCCAGTAGATTAAGTGTTGAGAGGCGGTACCCAAGAGCTGCATAACCTTATCATCCCTCCCCCACCAGTCTGCACAACTATATATGTACACAGTCATGTGCAGATGTGTGCACGGGAGACATCTCCCGTCACGCAGGGTGCAGTCGCACCTCCACAGATCTCCAGTATCATCTATTGATACTGGAAATGGCTCAAAAGGGCCACCACTTATGGGCTATTCATGCCCATGCCACCTTTTGGGTAAGTAAGTAAGTAATTATCAAAAGAAGGCACCAAACCGGGAAGGCTATGTAGCACCATCAAATACGCAAAATAATCAGAGGGCGCTAAATATCACCAAGGATGCCAATACGAGAACAAAAACGCATAAGGCGAACGATATCAAAAGTATCCGAGTCACCAAGAATTCTATCGAGGGACAGGTGACCGCGAGGGGCGGTCGGAAAGCAAGACACACGCTCGTCCTGGAAGTCAGGACATTCAAGAAGGACATGCACGACCGTAAGAGGGACAATGCAACTAGGACAATAAGGAGCAGGGCGGCGCTCCATCAAGTGACCATGGGTTAAGCGAGTATGGCCAATACGCAACCTCGCCAGAGCTGTTTCCCACCGCCGGTTACGGTGGAAGGAGGACGGCCACGAGGAAACACAACATTTAAGAGTACGTAGCTTGTTACCAGTAACAGACAACCAAGAAGCCTGCCAACGGGTAAGAACTGAGGAATGGATAACTGGGTAAAAGTCGGAATACGGAATGCCTTTACGAGAGATGGGACAAGAGCGGACAGCTTCCTTAGCGGCAGCATCCGCACGCTCATTTAAAGACACACCAATATGGCTGGGAACCCAACAAAACTCAACCGACTTAAATTTACTGTGAACGAGAAACAGCCAATGCTGGATCTCGACAACTACTGGATGAACCGGATTAAAGGACCCGAGAGCCATGAGGGCACTACGAGAGTCAACAACAACCACAAAGGAGGACTGACAACGAGAAAGCAGGAGACGAAGAGCATAGAGAATAGCATAAAGTTCTGCTGTAAAGATGCTAGTCTCCGGAGGCAAGCGACACATATAAGTGCGATCAGGAAAAACAACAGAGTAGCCAACACCGTCCGCTGACTTAGACCCATCGGTGAAGACAGAAACGGAGCGGGAGTGAGAAGAAAAGTGCTCGAGGAAAAGGCGTTTTAGAACCGTAGGAGGGGTAAAAGCTTTAGTGATACGGGTCAAGGAAGTACAAAACCGCGGAAGAGGGACCCTCCACGGGGGCAAAGAAGGAACAACACGAGGAGAAACATCAGAAATATGAACGGAGAGAGAATCCTGTAGGCGAGATAACCGGACAGAAAGAGGGAGGTGGTGAAGAGGAACAGGAACCGCAGGAGGGGTAAAAGTTAAAGCACGACAGAGGCGAGGGGAAGGATGTTGCAAGGACCGCGCAAGATAGCGAAGACAGTAGCGATCACGGCGGTCCTGGAGAGACAGGAAGCCAGTGTCAACATACAAGCTAAGGATGGGAGTCGAACGAAAGGCACCAGAACTGAGGCGCAACCCAGTATGGTGCAAAGCATCAAGACGGCGAAGAGTAGAAGGAGAAGCAGACGAGTAAGCAGGGCAACCATAATCGAGCTTAGACAGGACGAGAGAGGAATGTAAAGCAAGGAGAGTGCGCCTATCTGCCCCCCAAGAAGTATGGGACAAGACCCGAAGGAGGGTAAGGGCCTTAGAGCACTCAACACGGAGGTAAGAGATATGGGGAGACCAAGACAAACGAGTGTCAAGGAATAACCCCAAAAGCTTCGCGGAATCTTTGTATTCAAGGGGATGACCATAAAGCAACAAAGAGGGACGAAGAACAACCCGTTTCCGCGTAAAAGTCATGGCACAAGTCTTAGAAGTAGAGAACTTGAAGCCATGACCTGTGGCCCAAGACGACACGGCATCAATTGCAAGTTGAAGCCGGCGTTGAAGGAGAGGCGAATCATCACCCTGACAACAAAGGGTAAGATCATCGACATAGAGAGCGGAGAAGACACCAGAAGGAAGAGAGGAAAGAAGACCATTGAGGGCAACAAGAAAAAGAGTAGTGCTCAGAACACTACCCTGGGGCACACCTTCGTATTGCTGAAAAGAGGGAGAGAGAGCGGTACCAAGGCGCACCCGAAAGGAACGACGAGAGAGGAAGCTGCGGAGAAAGAGAGGGAGATGACCACGAAGGCCAAAAGAATGAAGTTGAGAGAGGATATGATAACGCCAAGTGGTGTCGTAAGCCTTTTCTAGGTCAAAAAGGACGGCAACAACGGAGGTCTTCGCAGCAAAAGCAGTACGAATATAGACCTCCAAGTTCACCAGGACATCTGTCGTGCTGCGGCACTTGCGGAAACCAAATTGAGAAGGGGAGAGGAGGCGATGGTGTTCCAGGAACCACATCAGACGAACGTTAACCATACGTTCAAAGAGTTTGCAGACACAACTTGTGAGAGCAATAGGGCGAAAGTCCTTAGGGGAAGTACCCAGAGACCCCGGTTTGCGAACAGGGAGGACAACGGCATCGAGCCAGTCCTCAGGGACTGACGACGACTCCCAGATCCGATTATACAGACTCAGTAAATACTGAGACGTGCCCGGAGGGAGATGGCGAAGCATCTCATAATGAATACCATCGGAGCCCGCCGCCGTAGAACCGCAGAGGGCCAGGGCAGAACGAAGTTCAGAGAGAGAGAAGGGATCATTATAGGGAAGCTGAAGATGAGTGCAGAAATCTAAAGGACGAGACTCAAGGACAGGTTTACGAAGAAGGAAAGATTGGGGAAGATGAAGACCAGAGCTAACAGAAGAAAAATGGGAACCCAGTTCGGAAGCGACCTGCAACGGGTCCGCCACAAGAGTATCATGGAGGTGAAGGACCGGTGAAACATCGGGAACGAACTTACCCGCTATCTTGCGGATACGCTTCCAGATCTGGGCCAGAGGGGTCTCGGACGTAATTGATGAGACATAAGATGCCCAACATTCACGTTTAGCCGTACGGATGGCCCTACGGGCCACCGCACTCGCTTTCCAAAAGAAAAGAAAAGAATCGGTCGTCTGCCTACGGCGGTGCCTCTTCCAGGCTGCACGCTTACAGCGGACAGCCCGAGCACAGTCCGCATTCCACCAGGGAACGCACTTCCGTGGACCCCGAGAGGAAGAGCGAGGAATAGAGCGGAGGGCAGCGTTGAAGACAGTGTCATGAAAAAGGAGGAGAGCGCGAGAGAGAGGCAGAAGGGAGAGGTCAGGGAGAGCAGCACTGAGGGTAAATAGGGTCCAGTCTGCCTTAGCAAACTGCCACCTAGGGAAAGAGAGGGAAGGGCGAAAAGAGAAAAAGGAAACAAGGATGGGGAAATGATCACTTCCATGGAGGTCATCAAGAACCTGCCACGTGAAATCTAAGTAAAGAGAAGAAGAGCAGAGAGAAAGATCAAGACAAGAAAGGGTGCGAGTCCGAGAGTCCAAATGAGTGGGCTCACCAGAATTCAGAAGAGACAGGGAAGAAGAGAGGAGAAACGGCTCAAGGAGGCGACCCCGGGTATTCGTCAGAACGTCACCCCAAAGAGAATGACGGCAATTGAAGTCACCCAGCAGGAGCACAGGCTCCGGCAAGGAGTCCAGGAGGTGTTTCAAATCAGGAAGAGAGAGCGGGACACTCGGGGGGAGATAAATGGAACAAACTGTGTACCATTTCCCCACAAAGATACGAGCAGCAGAACAATGGAGAGGCGAAGGAAAAAGTAAAGGAACAAAGGGAACATCAGCCCGAATCAAAAGAGCAGAAGAATTAGAAGCCCCAGCAATGGCTGGGGGGGGGGAGAGAAAGGAATAGCCACGAAAACGACCAGGACGAGCACCAAGCATTGGCTCCTGGAGACAGACACAAAGGGGCGAAAACCGCGAAATCAGAAGTTGGAGTTCGAGGAAATTGGCGTAATAACCTCGAACGTTCCATTGAAGAATGGACAACGACGAGAAGAGAAAGGACAAAAACAGAGAACAAGGAAGAAACAAAGGCGAAAGACCAACAGAGCACGTTAAAGAATATCAGGGTCGGGATCAGGGTCAGCAAAGTCAGGGTTAGGGGGCATGGGTAAACTGAGCAAAGACGGAGGGAAGGAAACGGGAGAACAGAGCAGAGGTGGGCGGGCAGGGTCTGGAGGAGGAGGAGGAAGAGGAGGAGACAACGGAGAGGAGCCGTCAAGGACAGCAGCAGGAGGAGGGGGAGTAGAAAGAGGGGAGCGCACCCCAGCAAGAGTAGCAACCGAAAGGGAAGCAGGGGCCAAAGAAACCTCCATAGCAGGAACAGGGGGCGCAAGCACTGAAACGGGAGGGGAAGGAGCAACAGAGCCAGAAGGAGGAGCCGAGGAAGAAAGCGAAGCCTTCTTACCCGCCGGGGAAGAGGAAGGAGAGGAGCCAGGCTTACGCTTCTGACTTAAAGAGACCGGTGTCCCAGCAACTACGTACCGGGCAACGGATTCCAGTGTCTCAACAGGAGAAGCCGAACGAGAGCACACACGACGGCCGTTAGGAGAGCGATGGACATCCGCCCGCACCGACAGGCGGTGGGGAGAGCCAATAGATGGAGGAAGAGGATGGGAAGGAGGATCGGAGGGGGACGAGGAAGAAGACACAGAAGACACGACAGACCGGGTAGAAGGAAGGGGAACCCCAGACAGAGGACCAGGAGGAGGATTCTTCGGGAGAGAACCCAAAGGAACAGAGGAGGGGGCAGTGGGCGCATCAGGGTCCAAGGCCCGGAAACGGTTGTGAGTCTGAGGAAGGCGGGAAGGACGAGGAGAGGAAGAGCGCAACACGCGAGCATAAGAGATATTAGCATAAGGCGGGAGCCGGCGAACCTGGCGCCTCGCCTCAGGAAAAGATAAACGCTCCCGGTGCTTCAGGTTGAGGACGGCTGCCTCAAGCTTGTAATGGACACACGCACGGGAGAAGGTAGGATGAGCCTCACCGCAGTTGAGGCAACGAGCCTGGGGAGAAGTGCACTCCGACTTAGTGACCTTCGCCACCACACAAAGGACAGAGAGAGACAGTCCCGGAGCAGCGGAGGGCACCATGCCCAAACCTCCAGCACTTGTTGCAGAGCCGAGGAGAAGGAATGTACTCCTGGACAGAGCACCTGGCACCAGCAAGAATGACAGAGGGTGGAAGGGTCCTACCATCAAAGGTAATCTTCACAACCCGGAGGGGTTGACGGCGACTACCACGAGGGGGACGAGTAAACGTGTCCACCTGGAGAATAGAATGGCCCTGGGCAGCGAGGATATGGCGAATATCGTCGTGGCAGTCGCTCAGGTCCCGAACACCGGTTGCAACATGGGGCGGGAGCAAAATAGTGCCAACACTGGCATTCAATTGAGCGTTCTTCGAGACCCGAACGGGGGTCTCGCCAAGGCAGGATAAGGCAGCCAAGCGGGAAGCAGCATCCTGAGAAGGAGCAGCAACGACACGTGTACCGAGACGAGTGGGGTTGAAAGTAATGGAGGCATCCACGGAATCAATGAGATGTCGATGAAGGGAGAAATCGTCAGGAGGCGCAGAATCAAGAGGGAGGAGATCAAAATATTTGGCCCACGAAGCGGGACCAAACAAGGCTTGATAGGTAGCAGAACTGGAAGGAATCGAGCGAGGGCGGCCGTGACGAGAACGGCGGTGAGAACCCCCAGAGAGAGAGGGGTTAAAAGGCGCAGTAGTTACAACTAGAGAAGGAGCCGTGCCAGGGGACGAGGTAGTCACCACTGGGGGCTTGGGGCTCGACCCAACCACAGAGGAGGGAGGGGAGCCAGGGGAAGGAGTCAGAGAGGCCAAAGGAGGAGCAAGGTCGGGGCCCAATGCAGCGGAGGCTACAGAGCCCGGTCTTCCAATACGGACCGACTCGGGGGCTTGGTCGCCCACCCCACGAGCCTGAAAAGGTAAGCCAGAAGCAGCCGAAACAGGGGTTATCATCTTGACGAAATTAAGAATTCACTCACGAATGAGCCCCCACACCCACCATGGAGCCACAATTAGAGGCAGGACACCCAACAAGAAGCTATCGCCGATCTTGTCGGGGCCTCCTAGGGGTGCGTCGTGAGTATACGCCCCACAAACGCCACCTTAAGAAACCGACAGTCCGTCGAGATCGGGTTCAGTGACGAAGTGGGGATTGACAATAAAAGGGTCCCCTCGCTCTCGACGTCGGGTACTGCAGTTCTACGGGTGCATGAGTATGCCTCCTCAAGCACCCGGGTGTCAAAATAGAAGAAGGCCATGGAAGAACCAGAACGAGCAAAAGGTCGGCAGGAAACGGCAAGCAGATAGGAGAAGAGGGGGGAGAAAAACGAAACAGAAGGAAAAGGAAAAGGTGCCCAGCAGAATTGGAGAGGGCGGCAGCAGGAGCACAAGGCTAGAAAAGGACAGAGGACTGTCCTAAGGAGCATCACACTCCAGCAGCCGCCCACGAAGCCCCCACACGGCGACAACGAGCTGAGCGGGGAGGGGGACCTTTTGGGTAGCTTAATCTTCTCTCTCTCTCTCTCTCTCTCTCTCTCTCTGCAGATGTGGCCAACATCACCACAATAACATCAGTAGGCTGGGGAGTCATAACCAGAGACATATCCCGGGTTATTACTTGGCCTGTTCTGTAATTACCTACGACGTAATTGGCCTAAATATGGTCGAAAAATAGCCAAAACAGCTTTTTACAGCCTGGCGTCTGCACCCTCCAAATCTTCTCTTTTCCTTTGTAGCATTTTTTAATGCAGTTATTCCTCCATTTCCATTTCGTCTTCCTGTTGCCATTGCATTCATCTTCGTCCTGCACTTTCTATTTGGGCTGGACGGTAGAGCGACGGTCTCGCTTCATGCAGGTCGGCGTTCAATCTCCTACCGTCGAAGTGGTTGGGCACCATTCCTTTTTCCCCCCAGCCCAAGCCCTTATCCTGATCCCTTCCAAGTTCTATATAGTGTAATGGATTTAGTGAAATTCTCCTGATAGTTCTCTTCCCTTCCCTACTCTTTCGTCCTCCTCTTCCATCTCGTATTTCTCCCCCTTCCATACTTCCTCGACTTTCCTCTTTATCCTTTACTCTCTTGTCTCCTTACATCTTCCCTTCTCTTCTGCAGTTCCTCTCTTATAGCTTGCTCATCTCCCATTCTGTCCTGTATGACTGGTCGAGGGGCAGAGAGAGAGATGGTGATAAAGATGGAGACATAGGAGATAAAGAAAGATACACATTTAGGCTTATATAGACAATAAACGCAAGGATAATAGGCAGTAACAATAATGCCCCACAACTCTCTCCTATGTCTCCTCTCTGCTCTGTATTCACCTCTCTGTCTGTGTCTGTCTGTCTGCAAACGAGACAGACAGCTGGAGCAGGATTGTGTACACCATTCAATACGTCATATACGATCCGGACGATTTGGCCACAAGCACACATAGGGGTTATTCTGCTGTGCCGGACACTATTTTGCCCCATTGGATCTATTGCATCGTTCCAGGGCCTCTGTGAGCTTACCCCCATTAGGCCTACCTAGAGACCAATTTGGACCAGATTAGGTACTTAGAGGTAAATGTTGCTTCACCGCTAGAGGAAGATTATTCGCTGGGCTGTGGTTGTAGAATTTGATTATAGTGGGTTGTGGTGGAGTGTTGTATTGGTGGGTTGTGATGGTGGTGAGATGTAATTGTTGGGGTTGTGGTTCTTGGTTGTTTAAATCGTGGTGGATTGGGGTGGTTGTAGAATAAGAGTGATGATGGTGGTTTGAATGGTGATTGGCTGTTAAAATAATGGTGGTTGTGGTAGAAATTGTGGTAGAAATAGTGGTGGTTTTTATTTTTCCGTCAACATTTAATAACATGACCTCTCCTCCTCCTCCTCCTCCCTTTCTCCATTATCTTATTACTCCTTTCTTCCTTAATTATTTTTTCCTCCCTCTTCGTTATTTTCTACGTCTTATTTATTTTACACCTACGTCTTAATTATGTTTTGTCATTCCTATTTCCATTCTCACATTTTGTGCACTGTCTCCTCTTCCACCTTTATTGCCGGCTTGCCTTCCTCCTTTACTTTCTTCTCTCCTTCTCTACCTCCTCTTTCTCCTTCTCTACATCATAGGGGACCAGCTGCATCAATCAGTGTTCGTAGCGTCTACCATTCGGCCTATTCTTCCAGAGTCCCATTGTTCCCTTTCAGTAAGATTGTGATGATGTGTGAGGATTGTGTTGAGAGTGATGGTGACCACGATTGTGTATAGGGTGAGTAGTTGATGATGATGATGGTGAAGATTGCACTGAGTGTAGATTGTGATGGTTGAGGATTGTGATGGTTGGGGATTGTGATGGTTGAGGATTGTGATGGTTGAGGATTGTGATGGTGGGGATTGTGATGGTGGGGATGAAGAGGATTTATCAGTAGGGTTTCCCACATTACAAATCCCAATTAGCATCTCCCAATTTTTCACTGTAATCATTCCACTGACCAAATACGTTGGTTATACCGGCCGAGGTATCGAACGTAATTGGAAAATTGGGGATATTTAGTAGGCATCTTAGACCTATGTGGAAATCAACCCATTTTAATAGCCAATTTCTCCTATAGCAGCCTGTCCTCTGGCTTAACACACCACATTTTTAACGGAATCGACTAATCCGTTAAAAAATGAGATGTATTTGTAAATATTAAATCACTGTTATATTGGCCGTTTTCTATGCATCGGCCATGATAGGTAGCCTATGTTTATACGTGTCTAGTCAGACTAAACAGTTGCCTTTTTAACGTAATGGCAAGACGAAGGAACTGGCTGAATAGTGACGTGGTGAAATACTGAGGTGAAGTGTGAGGGAATGGTGATGAGGGGAAGGGGGTGAGGAACAGTGGGGGTGATGGGAGAGATGTGAGGTGAGAGATGAGGGGGTAGAGACGAGAGGAGGTAGTGTAGTGAGATATGAGGGGTTAGTGGTGAGGGGAGAATTGTGAGGGGAAAGCTGTGAGAGGAGGATGATTATGAGGGGAAACGTGAATCTGTCGATCAGTCACGTTTAAACACCGCATTCGTTGCCTCTGGGTAGTTAGTGGATTGGTGACTACGCAAGAAATTTTGATTTAAACCTTTCAGGCTTCCTGTCCCCGACAATGAGACATCAATGGCGTAGAAAAATAAGCTTTCAGGTGTCTGCGAAAACTAACCAATCAAGAGAAAGCTTTATAAACCCGTACAACAACACATCACTTGAAAAAACGCATTCAAAAACACTTTCATTCAAGGGCATGAAGGAGAAAAACAACTTCGACACCCACTTCGACTACTGGGGAATCGAACCCCGACCTTACAAGCGCAACTGGAGCCAAATCACCCATTCTAAGAGGGTGGACTCAGAGGGGGGGGGGGTTTCTGGAGGGGGGGAGGGTGAATGGGGGGTTCTGAAGGGGGGTTTATAGCCGGGTAGAGCGATAGGAGCTTCAGTGGGGATCACTGGTGATCCTGATGTCAGGGCTCTGACGTCGGCTCCGTGGCCCACACTCGTCTTGGCTACCCTTGGGACCAGGGGTCGAGCCCCGCGGCTCCCAGACTCGCTGTTTCTCCCTTGACTGTGTCTGTCTGGATTATTGGCTGAGAGAGAGAGAGAGAGAGAGAGAGAGAGAGAGAGAGAGAGAGAGAGAGAATATAAGGAAGAAAGATAAGGATGAATGACAGGTTGATGAAGCCTTATGACCTGGCTTAGTGTGGATAAGCGGAAAATATGGTGTGGTGCAGGGAGTGATGATGCCCACACATACACACACGTTTTCACACCCACACCACCCCCCACACCATCCACCTACACACCCCACACACACCCCACACACACCCCATACACACCCCACCCACACCACCCACCCACACCACCCACACTACCCACCCACACTACCCACCCACACCACCCACAAACACCCAATACACCCATCCACTCACGATGTATACAACGTCAAATATCATCTTGATAAAAGAAACCTCAGACACCAACCAGCATTGTCACACTATTTACATGACAGACACAGACAGACAGACAGACGGAACTTACTCTTGTCAACTTTAAAATATACTTGATTAAAGATCAGAGTGTGTGATAATGTGAGACATCTTGATTCAAGTTACTAAATATACGTAATATATAATTTTTTTTTTAAATATATTTCGTGACCATGTTTAATAATGCCATTATTCTCTTTCTCTTTGTGTGTGTGTGTGTGTCTGTCTCTCTCTCTCTCTCTCTCTCTCTCTCTCTCTCTCTCTCTCTCTCTCTCTCTCTCTCTCTCTCTCTCTCTCTCTCTCTCTCTCTCTCTCTCTCTCTCTCTCTCTCAATTTAGCTTTTCACAAAAAAAGGACAAGGAATAATTCGTCAAAAAATAATTTTCTTTCTGAATATTTTTTTAATATTTTTATGCAAGTTTTTCTTCGTTAACTTCCGAATTCTTATTTTCTTTATTAAATTTGTTATTGTGTTTTAATTAGGAATGTTTTTATTTAAAATTTTCATGATTTTACTTAATATTACTAATATTATTTGTATTATTATATGTATCAACATTAATGTGGTTTTTATTGTCTTTTGTGTTTATTATCATTCTTTTCTGTTTGTATTGTTATTATTCTCTTTTGTTTTGTGTTCACTTATATTTATTTTTTTTTCACTATATCACATGTTCAATCTTTTTATAATATTTCCTATACATAACGAATACAACCTTACAGACAACCTCCTCTTCATGCAATCACTCTCCCCACCACCACCACCACCCAATCCCTCACCATTACCACCCAATCCCCTACCAACTCTACCCACTCCCCCACCAACTCTACCCACTCCCCCACCAACTCTACCCACTCCCCCACCAACTCTCCCCAATCCCCCACCAACTCTACCCAATCCCCTACCAACTCTACCCAATCCCCCACCAACACCACCCACTCCCCCACCAACACCACCCACTCCCCCACAAACTCTACCCAATCCCCCACCAACTCTACCCAATCCCCTACCAACTCTACCCAATCCCCTACCAACTCTACCCAATCCCCCACCAACACCACCCAATCCCCCACCAACACCACCCAATCCCCCACCAACACCACCTAATCCCCCACCAACACTACCCAATCCCCCACCAACACTACCCAATCCCCCACCACTACCCAATCCCCCACCAACACCACCCAATCCCCCACAAACACCACCCAATCCCCCACCAACACCACCCAATCCCCCACCAACACCACCCAATCCCCCACCAACACTACCCAATCCCCCACCAACACCACCCAATCCCCCACCAACACCACCCAATCCCCCACCAACACTACCCAATCCCCCACCAACACTACCCAATCCCCCACCACTACCCAATCCCCCACTATTACCACCCAATCCCTTCAAAAAAAAAACTTTATAGCCAATTCAAACCTCAATTTCTTAATTTTTAATTAAACATGAAAATCTTGTTCAGGAATGTTCATTATTTTTTTGGTTAAGAAACACATGCTGAATCTCTTTCCTTTTTCTTCTCTGACAGGTAAGAATACTTCTTCTACTCTTCAAGATTTTGTCAACGGACAGGTAAGAAATCTTCCAGTTTTCTTTAATGTTCGGTAGTGAATCTTGGCGTTTTCTACAGATACAAATATTCTCGTTTTCTTTTACTGGTCGGAAGTGAATCTTCCCATTTTCTGATGAACGACATTCAACAAGTATTATCAGTTTTCGTAAAGACAAGGATTGAATCATCCCATTTTCTGCAGATACAATTTTTTTTTTGGGGGGGTGACTAATAGGGATTATGATTCTCGTTTTCTGTGTATGACTGATAAATCCACGTAAGTCACTTATGACTTGGTATTCGTTTAACACTTCACTTGAATTAAATTACTTTAACTGATTTGTTTACTAAATGGAATCAGTAATGGATAACTTATAATTCATCAAGCCTTAATGCCCAACCAGTTCGACTTCTGATTGCCAGAGTCGCGACATCTGGCGGCGTGCGGTTAAATTGGGTGGAAAATGGGGGAAAAATGAGTGGAGAATTTAGTGCAGAATTGGGTGAATTGGAGGTATAAACTCTTTCTGATATATACCTGAACACAGGAGCAGGTGTGTGAGGTCTGTAAATAGTGCATTGTGGGGTAACATGACCTGTGTAATGGGTAATGGGGGTGTTAGGCCAGTGTGAATGTCCACAGCGGATGACATAATGTGTTTGACCGAGTGGTGTGGCCAAGAGAGTGGGTGCCGTGCATCTTGGCCCAGTGGTGTGGCCAAGAGAGTGGGTGCCGTGCATCCTGGCCGAGTGGTGTGGCCAAGAGAGTGGGTGCCGTGCATCTTGGCCGAGTGGTGTGGCCAAGAGAGTGGGTGCCGTGCATCCTGGCCGAGTGGTGTGGCCAAGAGAGTGGGTGCCGTGCATCTTGGCCGAGTGGTGTGGCCAAGAGAGTGGGTGCCGTGCATCCTGGCCGAGTGGTGTGGCCAAGAGAGTGGGTGCCGTGCATCTTGGCCGAGTGATGTGGCCAGAGGTGAGTGTATAACGCACTCACCAGTCTCCCCCCCCCCCCCCCCCCACAGTGTATATAGCCCTCACGCCAATGAATTAAGACAAACATAATTCTTCATTCATTGACTACTTCGGGGCACAGATTTCGTACGTTGGTGATGATTTTAATTATTTGTTTTGTTTTGGGAAGGAGGGAGAGTTGAAATGATCCATTCACAAGCTCATTAACACTTACGTTGTTCCATATATTTGAGAGAGAACTTTATAATTGAATCCTATAACTTTGGGTCAAAACACCAACCCACCAGAGATTGATGTCACGTTCTCATCACCAACCCACCAGATGCTCATGTCCCGTTCTCATCACCAACCCACCAGATGTTGATGTCCCGTTCTCATCACCAACCCACCAGATGTTGAAGTCCCGTTCTCATCACCAACCCACCAGATGTTGAAGTCCCGTTCTCATCACCAACCCACCAGATGTTGAAGTCCCGTTCTCATCACCAACCCACCAGAGATTGATGTCCCGTTCTCATCACCAACCCACCAGATGCTCATGTCCCGTTCTCATCACCAACCCACCAGAGATTGATGTCACGTTCTCATCACCAACCCACCAGATGTTGATGTCCCGTTCTCATCACCAACCCACCAGATGCTGATGTCCCGTTCTCATCACCAACCCACCAGATGCTCATGTCCCGTTCTCATCACCAACCCACCAGATGTTGAAGTCCCGTTCTCATCACCAACCCACCAGATGTTGATGTCCCGTTCTCATCACCAACCCACCAGAGATTGATGTCCCGTTCTCATCACCAACCCACCAGAGATTGATGTCCCGTTCTCATCACCAACCCACCAGAGATTGATGTCCCGTTCTCATCACCAACCCACCAGATGTTGATGTCCCGTTCTCATCACCAACCCACCAGATGTTGATGTCCCGTTCTCATCACCAACCCACCAGAGATTGATGTCCCGTTCTCATCACCAACCCACCAGATGCTGATGTCCCGTTCTCATCACCAACCCACCAGATGTTGATGTCCCGTTCTCATCGCCAACCCACCAGATGTTGATGTCTCGTTCTCATCACCAACCCACCAGATGTTGATGTCCCGTTCTCATCGCCAGCAGCCCGTCCTCATCAACAAACACTAAATGCTCGTTATTCTAACCACCAAACTACACTGTTTATGGATGAAAAACACTTTAAACGCAACTCATATCTGATGACTTGTGTGCTCTTCTCGAGCAGTGGTTCGTTCACGTCCTCTGTTCGAATCCCACCTCTAAATGCTTCCTCCAAAAAACAATAAAGCCAATCGAATCTAATCTCTTATCCTGGCCTATGTTTAGATCCAACTATTTAGCACAGTCTTGTAATACCGTGATCTTTTATTTGATGAAAAAATAAAAATAAATAAAAATTGAGCTTGTAGTACGTTTAAATTGGTGAATAGGTCTTTGGGTTTGGCCGCCGCTTGAACGAGCCTATAGCCCCGAGGACAGGTAGGTTATACAAACTCAATTTCTGGATTTCATACCTAACAAATATTAAATATTCTGAATTCTTCAGATAACAGATCAGGAATATTGCAGTTTTGCCAATATTCTCGTTTTCAATAAACGACAAGTAAGTCATGTTTAACATTCTTTCCACGATTCCAAGTTGTAGTTCCTTCACGATATTCACGTAATGAATGAAAAAAGGCAAAAAAAAATTTTTTTATTTTCCTGCAAATAACGGAAAGCCAGCAGATAGTATTCCACGTTTTCTTTAATCTCGAGAGATGAGTTGAAACCCTCATTAAAAAAGCCCATTTTCTCGCATCAGCGCCGACTGAGCACAGAAAATGGGTTCATTACCAGAGGGAGAAATTGGTCCTTTGTGGCTGTAATAGGAAAGCAAATTACCGAGACCAGTTTTTTTTTTTTTTCAAAGAAATCCGTAGAACGATATTTGTTTGGTTTTCAAGAAAAATATATATTACATTATGATATTTTTTTTAAATTCTGATAGTGTATATCAAAATTGAAATCGTTTTATTTCGAGATTGTTGGAGAGATTGAGTTTAAATGGACAGTGAATGAAGGACGAAAGAAATGAAAGAATCAATGAATGAGAGAGAGAGAGAGAGAGAGAGAGAGAGAGAGAGAGAGAGAGAGAGAGAGAGAGAGAGAGCGCCTCCAACTAAAATATTTAGGCAGTGCGACTTAAAATTAAATTTTCATTTTATTCCTACATGGCAAACTTCAGGGTGACCCTTCACCCTGACTCACCCCTTCACCCTGACTCACCCCTTCACCCTGACTCACCCCTACGCCCTGACTCACCCCTTCGCCTTGACTCACCCCTTCGCCCTGACTCCCCCCTTCACCCTGACTCCCCCCTTCACCCTGACTCACCCCTTCACCCTGACTCACCCCTTCACCCTGACTCACCCCTTCACCCTGACTCACCCCTTCACCCTGACTCACCCCTTCACCCTGACTCACCCCTTCACCCTGACTCACCCCTTCACCCTGACTCACCCCTTCACCCTGACTCACCCCTTCACCCTGACTCACCCCTTCACCCTGACTCACCCCTTCACCCTGACTCACCCCTTCACCCTGACTCACCCCTTCACCCTGACTCACCCCTTCACCCTGACTCACCCCTTCACCCTCACCCACCTGCTCTTCTCCCACACTTCCCCAAGACAAAAATTGAACTCCCCAATACCAAAAATATAAATTAAAACCAAGACACGCGGAAATGCTGAAAGGGAACTGGAAGACTGAAGTAAATAAGAGACTAAGAGGGGGTAGACGCTGGGAGTGTGGTGGGAGTGTGGTGGGAGTGTGGTGGGAGTGACGTTGGAATGGAAGAGATTTAATTGCAGCCTCCCAGATCCTCGTCAGTAGAAGACAGATTCTCTCTCTCTCTCTCTCTCTCTCTCTCTCTGTCTCTCTCTCTCTCTCTCTGTCTCTCTCTGTCTCTCTCTGTCTCTCTCTGTCTCTCTCTGTCTCTCTCTCTCTCTCTCTCTCTCTCTCTCTCTCTCTGTCTCTCTCTCTCTGTCTCTCTCTGTCTCTCTCTGTCTCTCTCTGTCTCTCTCTGTCTGTCTCTCTCTCTCTCTCTCTCTCTCTCTCTCTCTCTCTCT
>NC_091236.1:12525132-12547632 GCF_040958095.1 Procambarus clarkii
CTCTCTCTCTCTCTCTCTCTCTCTCTCTCTCTCTCTCTCTCTCTCTCGTCTTCCTTATTCCGAGTTTATCACATATACACAACCCCTCTACACTCTCCAATCACGGGTCTCTGTCTTCTTCTTCTCCACCATCTCTTGCCTCCAATCTTTATCCCCCCTTCCCCCTCTCCTCCCTCTTCCTCACTACCACGATCAGGATTACTAATTGAACACGACATTTTAAGAGCATTTGGACGTGACATTGGGTGGCACTGGCACTCGCGTCAGGTGGAGAGTGCCACATTTTGGCACTCTGGGATAAGAGAGAGAGTGCTTGCACGCTTTCTGAGTGAACTGTTGCTCTTGACTCACTCTCCTACTGGAAGATAGAGGGGATGGGGACTGTAGCCACTGTGGGAGATGGGCTCTATGGGCACTATCTGTGGGAGAAGGGGCACTATTGGGCACTGTCTGTGGGAGAAGGGGGCACTGTGGGAGAAGGGGCACTATTGGGCACTGTCTGTGGGAGAAGGGGGCACTGTGGGAGAAGGGGCACTATTGGGCACTGTCTGTGGGAGAAGGGGGTACTGTGGGAGAAGGGGCACTATTGGGCACTGTCTGTGGGAGAAGGGGGCACTGTGGGAGAAGGGGCACTATTGGGCACTGTCTGTGGGAGAAGGGGGCACTGTGGGAGAAGGGACACTATTGGGCACTGTCTGTGGGAGAAGGGGGCACTGTGGGAGAAAGGGCACTATTGGGCACTGTCTGTGGGAGAAGGGGGCACTGTGGGAGAAGGGGCACTATTGGGCATTGTCTGTGGGAGAAGGGGGCACTATGGGCACTCTGGCTGTTAAGAGTATGGATGGAGAAAGAAAGAAAGATGAAAAAGGGACAACAAGGATGGAAATAAGAATTAGAAGTTAACAAAAAAATTTGAGAAAATTCAGATACAAGAAAAGTGAAGACAAAGAGGGCAAAACATGAATTATAAGAACACCAAGAACCAGAACCGCAAGAACACGAGAATAGTTAGCGAAGACGGAGGAGGAAATTGGGAAGAAGATAAATAGGTAGGAGTGAGAGGCTCAAGGAGTGGGGGGGGGGGAAGGGGGGAGTTCAGGAGATGTCTGCTCGCTCTCTCTCTCTCTCTCTCTCTCTCTCTCTCTCTCTCTCTCTCTCTCTCTCTCTCTCTCTCTCTCTCTCTCTCTCTTTCTCTCTCCAGAATTTACGTACAATTAAGCAAACTCCAATTCCATCGATCTGACAATAAGGCTTATTTCTCTGCCTTTTCTTCCTCTTCTCTTCCCTATACTTTCTTCCTCTCTTATTTTCCTCCTTCTAGAAAGCTTATTCTATTAGGTCAACAACAGCAATGCAGTCATATTTAACCAAATATATATATATATATATATATATATATATATATATATATATATATATATATATATATATATATATATATATATATATATATATATATATATTATTAAATATGACCGAAAAAGTAAGATTAATAATTCTAACACGAATTTTCTCAATCTTTCGTACATTTCTTTTCACTGTTGGAGGTAATTCAAAAATAAATTCTCCAAAATTCATTTTTATTTCTAGTCTGACGCGACACTTGAGCGCGTTTCGTAAAA
This sequence comes from Procambarus clarkii, assembly GCF_040958095.1. Lineage (NCBI taxonomy): Eukaryota > Metazoa > Arthropoda > Malacostraca > Decapoda > Cambaridae > Procambarus > Procambarus clarkii. The sequence goes on from NC_091236.1 coordinate 12,526,755, forward strand.
CTTATTACATTTTCAAAGACTTTACAAATACACAACTGAATAGAACTTACACATCTCCGATTTGTTTATATCTACATTTGAATGAGGTGGATGGGGTGAGGTGGTATTTAATAGGGTATTAATTTCATCAACACAAGACAGAACACGAAACAATGGGTATTGAAATGGAAGTGATTGTAGAAAGCCTATTGGTCCATATTTCTTGATGCTTCTATATTGGAGCGGAGTCTTGAGGTGGGTAGAATGTAGTTGTGCATTAATTGGCTGTTGATTGCTGGTGTTGACTTCTTAATGTGCAGTGCCTCGCAAACGTCAAGCCGTCTGCTATCGCTGTATCTATCGATGATTTCTGTGTTGTTTACTTGGATTTCTCTGGCGATGGTTTGGTTGTGGGAAGAGATTATATGTTCCTTAATGGAGCCCTGTTGCTTATGCATCGTTAAACGCCTAGAAAGAGATGTTGTCTTGCCTATATACTGGGTTTTTTGGAGCTTACAGTCCCCAAGTGGGCATTTAAAGGCATAGACGACGTTGGTCTCTTTTAAAGCGTTCTGCTTTTTGTTTGGAGAGTTTCTCATGAGTAGGCTGGCCGTTTTTCTGGTTTTATAGTAAATCGTCAGTTGTATCCTCTGATTTTTGTCTGTAGGGATAACGTTTCTATTAACAATATCTTTCAGGACCCTTTCCTCCGTTTTATGAGCTGTGGAAAAGAAGTTCCTGTAAAATAGTCTAATAGGGGGTATAGGTGTTGTTTATATATATATATATATATATATATATATATATATATATATATATATATTATTAAATATGACCGAAAAAGTAAGATTAATAATTCTAACACGAATTTTCTCAATCTTTCGTACATTTCGTTTCACTGTTGGAGGTAAATCAAAAATCAATTCTCCAAAATTCATTTTTATTTCTACTCTGACGCGACACGAGCGCGTTTCGTAAAACTTATTACATTTTCAAAGACTTTAGTTCACAAATACACAACTGAATAGAACTTACGCATCTCCGATTTTATATCTACATTTGAGTGAGGTATACCTGTGGACGAGACAATCGGAATGATAGCCGACAGAGTGTATCGTGATCCAGCCTGTACTCCTCTTGACATACCAGAAAATATTCTGAGGAAACTACTCCAAGCTTGTACTAAAGAGGCACCCTTCTTGAGCCCGGATGGGCACATGTATAAGCAAGTAGATGGGGTCGCCATGGGTTCTCCCCTAGGTGTCCTGTTTGCAAACTTCTACATGGGTACCATCGAGCAAAAAGTCTTAGTCGACATGAACTTGAAACCGGCCATATACTGCAGGTATGTTGACGACATTTTTACACAGGTACCTGATGTCAGACATCTGCAGGAGCTGAAGGAGGCATTTGAGCAGAGTTCCGTGCTGCGTTTCACTTACGAGATGGAAAAGGATGGGAAGCTGCCCTTTCTAGATGTAACAGTCATGGAAAAGGGCGGAGGTTTCCACACTGCAGTCTACACTAAGGAAACAAACATAGGAATGTGCCTAAATGCCAACAGCGACTGCCCAGACAGGTACAAGAGGAGTGTTGTTAACGCATATGTCGACCGTGCTCTCAGCCACAGCTCAGAATGGAAGCAAGTCGACGAAGAACTCTGTAGGGTAATGCAGGTCCTAGTCAATAACGGCTTCTCCAATGGTTTCGTCGAAGACATCATAAGAAGGAAAGTGAAAAGCCATGCAACCTCTGAAGAGACAACTAACACAAAACCTATACCCCCTATTAGACTATTTTACAGGAACTTCTTTTCCACAGCTCATAAAACGGAGGAAAGGGTCCTGAAAGATATTGTTAATAGAAACGTTATCCCTACAGACAAAAATCAGAGGATACAACTGACGATTTACTATAAAACCAGAAAAACGGCCAGCCTACTCATGAGAAACTCTCCAGACACAAAACAGAACGCTTTAAAAGAGACTAACGTCGTCTATGCCTTCAAATGCCCACTTGGGGACTGTAAGCTCCAAAAAACCCAGTATATAGGCAAGACAACAACATCTCTTTCTAGGCGTTTAACGATGCATAAGCAACAGGGCTCCATTAAGGAACATATAATCTCTTCCCACAACCAAACCATCGCCAGAGAAATCCTAGTAAACAACACAGAAATCATCGATAGATACAGCGATAGCAGGCGGCTTGACGTTTGCGAGGCACTACACATCAAGAAGTCAACACCAGCAATCAACAGCCAATTATTGCACAACTATATTCTACCCACCTCAAGACTCCGCTCCAATATAGAAGCATCAAGAAATATGGACCAATAGGCTTTCTACAAACACTTCTATTCAATATCCATTGTTTCGTGTTCTGTCTTGTGTTGATGAAATTAATACCCTATTAATACTCTTGTTCTGTCTTGTGTTGATGAAATTAATACCCTATTAATACCACATCTTGTTCTGTCTTGTGTTAATGCCACATCACCCCTTCCACCTCACTCATATGTAGATATAAAATCGGAGATGCGTAAGTTCTATTCAGTTGTGTATTTGTGAACTAAAGTCTTTGAAAATGTAATAAGTTTTACGAAACGCGCTCGTGTCGCGTCAGACTAGAAATAAAAATGAATTTTGGAGAATTGATTTTTGATTTACCTCCAACAGTGAAACGAAATGTACGAAAGATTGAGAAAATTCGTGTTAGAATTATTAATCTTACTTTTTCGGTCATATTTAATAATATATGTCTACAGGAAAGACTGCTACCAAAATATACTAATATATTATATATATATATATATATATATATATATATATATATATATATATATATATATATATATATATATATATATATATAATATGTCGTACCTAGTAGCCAGAACGCACTTCTCAGCCGAATATGCAAGGCCCGATTTGCCTAATAAGCCAAGTTTTCATGAATTAATTGTTTTTCGACTACCTAACCTACCTAACCTTACTTTTTCGGCTACCATACCTAACCTAACCTATAAAGATAGGTTAGGTTAGGTTAGGTTGGGTTGGTTAGGTTCGGTCATATATCTACGTTAATTTTAACTCCAATAAAAAAAATTGACCTCATACATAATGAAATAGGTAGCTTTATCATTACACGAGAAAAAAATTAGAGAAAATATAATAATTCAGGAAAACTTGGCTTATTAGGCAAATCGGGCCTTGCATAGTAGGCAGAGAAGTGCGTTCTGGCTACTAGGTACGACATATATATATATATATATATATATATATATATATATATATATATATATATATATATATATATATATATATATATATATATATATATATATAATAATACTCCTGATTTTATAGCAATTGGCTGAAATAATCCATGGCCAACTCACCCTCCAGCAATATTAAAGGATTATCTTAATTCTCTGAAAGTGCCAAATATATAAGCGTCTGAGGATAAGAGTGAAATCTTCTCTGCTACCTTTGTCTCGCCTGTTTCCCCTCGAGGAGGAGAGGATAGAGGGGAGGGGATAGAGGGGAGGGGATAGAGGGGAGAATAGAGGGGAGGCAGCGGATGGCAGCGACCGAGTAAGGGGCAAGACAAGTGACTGGCTTACCAACTGCTAAGTGTAGTTGTTATTAGAATATAAAAGTGAATGAGTTACAGACACACACACACACACACACACACACACACACACACACACACACACACACACACACACACACACACACACACACACACACACACACACACACCTAAATCCAACAAACTCTCGCACTCTGGCCTATCCAATATGCCATTTCAGCATCAAACGCCTAATTGAAGAAAATAGAACTTAAATCATGACTGTATAAGGGCGAAAGTAGCCAGTGGGGGTTGTCACCGGGAAATGGGAAGCCAGTCAGAGCACGATGCTGACAGTTCTAAATGGTAATTACCACCCAATTAGGGAGGGTAGTTGAGGGCTGAGGTGAAAGGCCGCCCCCCCCCCCATTTGTTAATGGAGAACCAGTAGCCTTCCCGGTGGAAGTGGTTTTCCTCGTTCTGCTAATAAAGTTATTTTTATCATTGCATAAGTAAGTAAACCCTCTATTGGTGGCGCAGTGGTAACGCACTCGTCCCCCGCGTTTCGCTAGCGATTTTTGTCTAGGTTCGAGTCATGAACAGGGAGAATTGATTGGGCACCAGTCAGCACTGGAGTTAGCTGTCGTCTGCTCCTGTAACCCACCTAGTCAGGTAGAGAAAAAATGTGGAACTCTCTGTCCACTAAAGCTTTAAATGGCTAGACATCACTCGAGGTTAAAATTCATTTGGAAAATTAAGAGGACTTTCCCACTCATGAGCTCATATCCAACCACTCCCACTCACATATCCAACCACTCCCACTCACATATCCAACCACTCCCACTCACATATCCAACCACTCCCACTCACATATCCATCTACTCCCACTCACATATCCATCTACTCCCACTCACATATCCATCTACTCCCACTCACATATCCATCTACTCCCACTCACATATCCATCTACTCCCACTCACATATCCAATCACTCCCACTCACATATCCAACCACTCCCACTCACATATCCAACCACTCCCACTCACATATCCAACCACTCCCACTCACATATCCAACCACTCCCACTCACATATCCAACCACTCCCACTCACATATCCAACCACTCCCACTCACATACCCATCTACTCCCACTCATACACTTACCCAACCAACCCTTGAAAAAACCCTACTATGTATATATGTATAATGCTGCTTGGTATCATAGTATATGCTTACGTTCTTAGAAAGCATGTATAAAAGTATCTTAATTAACTCAGAACTATTTATTTATTTATTTATTTATTTATTTATTTATTTATTTATTTATGTATATATATACAAGAAGATACATGGGGTTTGTGAGAATACATTGGATAGTACAGTATTTACATTCTTGTAAAGCCACTAGTACGCGCAGCGTTTCGGGCATAACTATGTCATGTTACTATTAAGGTAACTTGGAAATAAAAAGATATCTGTTCTTTGGTTTTAACAAATTATATAATTATCATCGATAAAACAAAAGAGTAAATAAAAAAAATAGCATTATTAAACATTTTTCAAGCTGGTTTGGTGCTTTCTATTGACAATAAACCTTTTTTTTTTTTTTAATTTATCATTACATTTTTTTCTAATTTTTATTTCTCAACATCAAAAAAAAATTATGAGCATAATTCACTTTACAAGAAATGAAATAAAAATGTTCATTCTTTTCTCTGAATTGGATTTTTAATGACCCATTTGACTACAACTCTTCATATCTATGGAAATTCTTTGGGACATTTTGTTATACAGGCGCTTGTAGCTCATTTTATTATTTCGTCGTATTGCAAGCCAATCAATAAAGATCATTTATCTGACATTAAATATATATATATATATATATATATATATATATATATATATATATATATATATATATATAAACAAACCTTTGTGGTGGAAAGAGGCTAAACCTCTTCCAGCGCCTCAGTGTCGCGAACCAGAGAGGGAATGCCCGCTGCGTCCTCGGTTCCTGCCCGGCGTCGGAGGAGTTCGAGGAAATCTACAGACTCTAGGAAGCGAACTTTTTCTTGTGTCCTCTTAATGTTCATTTTTTGTATAAAATCAGATATGTAACTGTATAACCTTGCATAATAAAGTGTACACCATAAAAAAGGGGGGTGGTAGGAGAAGCGAACACTCTTACGTATTCAGAGTTATATGGCAAGTTTTTCCTCTGAATGCTCTGTGTTTCCTTCTCTGAGGCTGTGGGTCCCTATAATTGCACCAGAGGTGGTACCCCCCCCCCCCCCCCCCCCGATATATATATATATATATATATATATATATATATATATATATATATATATATATTAGTATATTTTGGTAGCAGTCTTTCCTGTAGACATATATTATTAAATATGACCGAAAAAGTAAGATTAATAATTCTAATACGAATTTTCTCAATCTTTCGTACATTTCTTTTCACTGTTGGAGGTAATTCAAAAATCAATTCTCCAAAATTCATTTTTTTTTTTATAAAATATATATATATATATATATATATATATATATATATATATATATATATATATATATATATATATATATATATATATATATAACTGAAAACTCACACCCCAGAAGTGACTCGAACCATACTCCCAGAAGCAACGCAACTGGTATGTACAAGACGCCTTTGCGTTGCTTCTGGGAGTATGGGTTCGAGTCACTTCTGGGGTGTGAGTTTTCAGTTGCATATTGTCCAGGGGACCATTCTGGCTTGTTCGCATATATATATATATATATATATATATATATATATATATATATATATATATATATATATATATATATATATATATATATATGCGAGAAAATGTCGATTTTAAATACATAACACTTTATAAATTTTTGAATAGATCTTTGGAGGTATATCGCTGCAATGATGAGTGTTAGGCTTAATGCAGGGAAGCTTGCAATGTCATTGTTGCATGCTGTTCAGCAATGTTTAACTGTCCATGTTCATGCAACACACACATACTTTTGTTTTAAAAGTATATTCACCCCTTTTGACCTTTTTTGATCTATTTCCTTTCAAAAGTTCTGATTTTGATTGTGTTCTATGAATACTTTTATATTGCAAATATTTTTTTATCAAATACTGTATCTGCTTTGGAAAATGTTTGACATTTTTTAACACTCTGATATCGCCTGTAATCTGTGTTCATTAGTTTCTGTTTTATAATTCTGTAAATCGTTGTGAGGAAGGCAGGAGATAATCTCTGAATCGTTTTCATACCAAAAGGTATAATGCATAAACTACAAACTAAAACAACGTACACTATCAGTACCATTAACAAAAATTATAGCACAACCACCCACACTACCACTGCCACCACCATCACTACCACTATTACTACCCCCCCTACCAGCACCACTGCCACCACGACCACTGCCATCACCACCACCACCACCACCACCACTGCTTCCACTACCACCACCACCACCACTACCACCACCACTACTACCACCACTACCACCTACACCACTACCACCTACACCACTACCACCACCACTACTACTACCCACCACCACCACCACATCACCATCTCTAACACAGAGAACCCCAAAGACACTAGGAAAATGGTAGGTTACCTTTCAACTGAACAGAACCAAGGTAATGCCCCATTTAACATCAAAAGGGTATATCGCTCCATTGAGTTACTTCCTCTTCATAGCGAGAGAGAGATATACTAGTGCCTCAACCTGCTGTAGAACAGAGGAGACGAGGAGAAGAGAGGCATAAAAGTTAAAAAGAATAAGAGAAACGAACAAAGAGAAGGAGGCCTAGATAGAATTATGAGAGGAGATGGCCCCAGAGGATGATAAAGGAGAGAACAAGGGGAAGAAAGAGAGAGAGAGATAATTTATCAGAAGGGGAACATCGCCTGCAGACCTCGACACAAGGAACGTAATGGTATTTAATGCACAGCCAACTGGGAATTATCTTGAAATGGCCGTCTGCTGTCGAAACTTACCGACTGGAAGTAAGCTCCAAGATATTCCTCGATGGAGACAAACGTTTGAGAGTTTAAAGAGCCCTGACTAGGGAGGTGACGCTTATAAAATGGGGGGAATAGGGATAACTCTTGTTTAAAGTTGCTGTTTGAAGTGTTTATAAGGAGACCTGTCAAGAGTATAGTTGATTTTATCATTGGGAGAATGATAGATTTTTATGATTGATTTCATCATTGTGGGGTAGTGATTTATCAATGTGAGAAGTGTCAGGTTAGTGAAATTCTCCGTTGAATTTAAGCACTATTCACTAACGATGAAGAGTAGCACCAAGCTGTAGACTTTATTTATAGTCTTTTTCGTCTAGAGGCTTAATAAGACTTTATTTCTCGATAGTGTTTCCCTTATAATGCCTTAAAATAGACTTTAGATGAGGATTCACTACCTTCACATAACGACTTAAATGATTACATTTGGCAATAGTCTCTTCTTCTATAAAGTCTTAATAGATTATGCAGACGAGGAGTCACAATAACGTGGCTGAAATATATTGACCAAACCACACACTAGAAAGTGAAGGGACGACGACGTTTCGGTCCGTCCTGGACCATTCTCAAGTCCATTGTATATTTGGTTACAGTGAGTTTTTTTTTTTTTGTATCCAGTTAAGGCTCTTACCCAGTTGGAGTTTTCACCAATTGTAAAACTTACTTCTCACTTGAGGGGTCTCTCTGTCTTACCAAATTAGGGCTCGCTTTTAGGCAGTTAAAGCTCTGGGGCCAGATTCACGAAAGCACTTACGCAAACACTTACGAACGTGTACATCTTTTCTCAATATTTGGCGGCTTTGTTTACAATTATTAAACAGTTAATGAGCTCCGAAGCACCACGAGGCTGTTTATAACAATAACAACAGTTGATTGGCAAGTTTTCATGCTTGCAAATTGATTAATAAATGTAAACAAAGCCGTCAAAGATTGAGGAAAGATGTACACGTTCGTAAGTACTTGCGTAACTGCTTCGTGAATCTGGCCTCTGCTCTTTCCAGTTGAAACTTAATCTTACACATTTTCCCAGTCGGGATTCACTTTTGCCTAGTTAAAGAACTTAAAGGCACAGGTAACTTTGCGTACCTGAGAGGCGAAGCTCACTGGCGTACCACATTAGCGTGCGTCAGTGCGTTGGCAAATTAGGAACGAATTAACGAAAATGCAAGACCAACCCGTACGCAAATGAGGACGTTATTGGGTTACCAGCACCTGACTGCATCATAAAATGGCCGCAGTTCTGTTGATAATTATCGCGTCCATATTATGGCCTTAATAAGGCCAATTCGTCCGTACTAGGCCCTGGAGGGAGGTGTGGGGGGGGGGGGGGGCTGGGTGTATGTTTAAGGGAGATAGACCGGAAGAGTATGTGTGGGTATGCTTATGTGAAGTTTAGGGGGGAAGAAGAGTATGTGGGAATATATTTCAGGGGAGTTAAAGGGAAAAAAAAGGTCTTTGTGGTATGCTCAAAGGGGTAATAAATAGGGGGAGAAGGTATGAGCAGGGATATACTGAGTAGAGTGGTATGTCGTAGGTGTTATATTCGCCAGCAAATGCGGTAAATAATTCCCTTTGTCGCGGTCAGGAAGCCTGTATATATATATATATATATATATATATATATATGCCTATACTTGCATAAACCACAAGTGAAGATAAACAATCTTTGGACAACACCCACCAGTGGGACTCGAACCCAGAAAGCACAACTACCTTCCAGTAGCTGGCATAACTAGTATGCTTTAACCCACTACGCCATCAGACCTTACAAGAAGTAGATAGTATAGGCTTATAAGCTGGACACGAGTTCTCTCACATTGACAGTGGCTTGACGAAAAATGCAGACTGACCCCTCACTCATCTGGTGCCTTCGGGAGGTAGAGATGTTTGAGATATATATCTCGAACTATCTACTTCTTTTGTAAGGTCTGATGGCGTAGTGGGTTAAAGCATACTAGTTATGCCAGCTACTGGAAGGTAGTTGTGCTTTCTGGGTTCGAGTCCCACTGGTGGGTGTTGTCCAAAGATTGTTTATATATATATATATATATATATATATATATATATATATATATATATATATATATATATATATATATATATATATATACATGTCGTACCTAGTAGCCAGAACGCACTTCTCTGCCTACTATGCAAGGCCCGATTTGCCTAATAAGCCAAGTTTTCATGAATTAATTGTTTTTCGACTACCTAACCTACCTAACTTTTTCGGCTACCTAACCTAACCTAACCTATAAAGATAGATTAGGTTAGGTTAGGTAGGGTTGGTTAGGTTCGGTCATATATCTACGTTAATTTTAACTCCAATAAAAAAAAATTTACCTCATACATAATGAAATGGGTAGCTTTATCATTTCATAAGAAAAAAATAAGAGAAAATATATTAATTCAGGAAAACTTGGCTTATTAGGCAAATCGGGCCTTGAATAGTAGGCCAAAAAGTGCGTTCTGGCTACTAGGTACGACATATATATATATATATATATATATATATATATATATATATATATATATATATGTCGTACCTAGTAGCCAGAACGCACTTCTCAGCCTACTATTCAAGGCCCGATTTGCCTAATAAGCCAAGTTTTCCTGAATTAATATATTTTCTCTAATTTTTTTCTGATGAAATGATAAAGCTACCCATTTCATTATGTATGAGGTCAATTTTTTTTTATTGGAGTTAAAATTAACGTAGATATATGACCGAACCTAACCAACCCTACCTAACCTAACCTAACCTATCTTTATAGGTTAGGTTAGGTTAGGTGGCCGAAAAAGTTAGGTTAGGTTAGGTTAGGTAGGTTAGGTAGTCGAAAAACAATTTATTCATGAAAACTTGGCTTATTAGGCAAATCGGGCCTTGAATAGTAGGCAGAGAAGTGCGTTCTGGCTACTAGGTACGACATATATATATATATATATATATATATATATAATATATATATATATATATAATGTTGAATATGACCGAAAGGATAAGATTAATAATTCTAACACGAATCTTCTCAATATTTCTTACGTTTTTCTTCACTGTCGATAGCACTTGAAAAATTAACTCGCCAAAATTCATTTTTTACATATTTATTTTTGGTCTGACGCCTAGAAGCGTTTCGTAAGGCTTTTTACATTTTCAAAGACTTCGTTTACACATATAACATACATCATGCTCTTTTATTTGTTTTGGGTGAGGTGATATGACCCACATGTTTCGGGTGAGGTGGGTATTAATTGGTATGAAAGGCAAAAGAATGAAAGTAACTGTAGAAGGCCTATTGGCCCATACTTTCTCTTGCTGCTGCTATGTTGGTTCGGAGTCTCCACTTAAAGATTCAGAACCCCTAATATTCCAGCACTCCCCCCCCCCCCATCCCCCCCCATCCCCCCCATCCCCCCCCCAGGTACTAATATTCCAGCACTCCCTGTCTCGTCTAATTCGGCCTAACTGATTCGTCATTTGCATAAGCCTTCGTGTCCTCCACAAGCTGTATCGCGCCTTCCACAAAATTATCATTTAGATTGCATGGTGCTGTTTTAATAATACGAACTACGGCCCCTTGCCTCTTCCTGTCAATGCCCCTGTCATATTCCTGTCAACACCCCTGTCCCATTCCTGTCAATGTCCCTGTTCCATTTATGTCACACATTTTTTTCTTGCCCCCTCCCCTACCTGTCTATTTTATATGTTTGTTTTCGTTGTTTTTTTTGGCTAGTTTCGTTTCTTTACCCGTCTTGTTCTTGTAGTCATACTGTCTCGTTTCTGTCTCACCTATTCCCAATTCTGTACCGTTCCTGTCTCATTACGTTCTTTTCCATTTCCACTTTTGCTCCCCCTCCCTTATTCTTGTTCCCGTCTATTCAGGTATCTGTTCTCGATTTATTTCCGTATCCACCCTATTCCTGTTCTGTCTGGTACCTGTCTCCTCTATTCATCAATGAATATCTCCCCCGTCCCACTTCTCTTCTATATTATGCCCGGCCATTTCCATTCCTATTCCGTTGAGATCCTGCATCGCTACACTTATTTGTTTGTTTCACTTGGTTTGTGTCATTCTCCACTCCTGTTCCTTTACATTCTATACCTATTCCATGCTGTTCTTTTCCATTCTATACCTGTTCTCTTTTCCTGTGCTGTTCTGTTCTGGTGAGTCTCACGCCTTTCCAGCTCGTAGCTAAAGAAACGTTTATGTGAAGGTGAAAGGTTTTACAAAGTTCAAAAGGTACTAATTAATTAATACTAATAAATATATTAATGACTAAATTAATTTTTGGTCATTAATATATTGTTGATTTGGTTTGAGATGGAATACGACGTTGTGAGACGAGTTACCTAGAAGACAGACAGACACACACACACACACACACACACACACACACACACACACACACACACACACACACACACACACACACACACAAAGGGGGTCTGGTAGCTGAGTGGACAGCGCGCGGGACTCGTAATTCTATGGCCCGAGCTCGATTCCCGGCGTCGGCAGAGACAAATGGGCAGATTTTCCTTCATCCTGATGTACCTGTTACCTAGCAGTAAATAGGTACATGGGAGTTAGACAGCTGCTACGGGCTGCTTCCTGGGGATTGTGTGTGTGTGTGTGTGTGTGGTGTGTGTGTGTGTGTGTGTGTGTGTGTGTGTGTGTGTGTGTGTGTATCTGTCTGTCTCTGTCTGTCTGTCTGTCTATCTCTGTGTCTGTCTGTCTATCTCTGTGTCTGTCTGTCTGTCTCTGTCTCTGTCTGTCTCTGTCTCTGTCTGTCTCTGTCTCTGTCTGTCTCTGTCTGTCTCTGTCTGTCTGTCTCTGTCTGTCTGTGTCTAATAAGTTTTAAAAGTTTTAGTTTTAGTTTATAATAAGTTTATAATATTATATAATAAGTTTATAAGTTTTAATATCATAAGTGTTTACAAAACTAAGTTCAGTCTGTTAATCATTGACGCTGGTTCAAACAAGAGCAATAATGCCTAACGAAGTTGTTAAAGAGTTTTGTGAGAAGAAAATATTGATAAAATTGAAGAGGAAAGAGTTAAGACATGTATATATATACACTCCAAAGAAATCTATAATTTTTCAACAAATAAACATTGTTAGTCATCTTAGGGGTCATATTATCAGAACAAAAAAAAATTAAGCAGAAGTAAAGAGCTTCCAAAGGACTTAATAAGCAATTACATGAATATTCCGAGAAGTTTTAACTAGTCAAATACCAGGAAACTTAAACTGTTTAGCATAGAAGTTGGGCAGAACAAATAGGATAAATGGTATCGCTTTAGACAATTGTGAAAGGAGAGAAAATGTAACGCTATTTGTGTAGAGGAACTGGAGATGGAAGTATATTTGTGGAGATGGAGGTATATTTATGATGCAAGTATATGTGTAGAGATGGAAGTATATTTAAGGAGATGGAAAGGCTTTTATGGAGAGGGCCTAGATCTAGAAGGTTTTGAAATGTCTCTCTCCCTGGAACCGGCCGGTCGGCCGAGCGGACAGCACACTGGACTTGTGATCCTGTCGTCCCGGGTTCGATCCCGGGCGCCGGCGAGAAACAATGGGCAGAGTTTCTTTCACCCTATACCACTGTTACCTAGCAGTAAATAGGTACCTGGGTGTTAGTCAGCTGTCACTGGCTGCTTCCTGGGGGTGGAGGCCTGGTCGAGGACCGGGCCGCGGGGACACTAAAGCCCCGAAATCATCTCAAGATAACCTCAAGATAATGATCATTTCGGCTAGGCTCTAGATAAGAGTAAGCTTCTGCAAGTGGAACTGTGAATTAAAGGTTTTCCTGAAAGAGGTTCAGTTAATAAGAAAAAGAAAAAAATAGCCAATTTTCACCACCTGTGATGTATAAAAAGGATTTTAAACCAAATGAAAATAATTAGAAATTGCGATAACCTGTTTTGTTTACTTTGAACGTTAGACGAGACGGATAAAAAAAATTTCTTCACGCACACGGCTCTTTCTGTCGGGTCGTACGACCAACTGTCCGTCTCCCCTCTCGACTTTCCCCTCCTTTCTCCCCCTCTATAAAGTAGAAATTAATAACTGGCGCCAGTTTACGAGACTATATCTCTCGATATAGGAGCCATATAGGAGCGCCACCGGCATCAGGTGGCCAAAAGAGACATCTTTTTGGGGATAAATAAATGTCTATTTTGGAGGCGGAATCAAGGCCAGTGTGTCGAAACAGAAGCAACAACAACAGCAGCAGCAGCAGAAGCAGCAGAAGCAGCAGCAGCAACAGCAGCAGCAGCAGAAACAGCAGCAGCAGCAGAAGCAGCAGCAGCAGAAGCAGCAGCAACAACAGCAGCAGCAGCAGAAACAGCAGCAGCAGCAGAAACAGCAGCAGCAGAAACAGCAGCAGCAGGAGAAACAGCAGCAGCAGCAGCAGCAGCAGAAGCAGCAGCAAGAGCAGCAGCAGAAGCAGCAGCAGCAGCAGCAGAAGCAGCAGCAGAAGCAGCAGCAAGAGCAGCAGCAGCAACAGCAGCAGCAGCAACAGTAGCAGAAGCAACAGCAGCAGCAACAACAGCAGCAACAACAGCAGAAACAGCTGAAACAGCAACAACAGCAGAAACAGCATCAGCAGCAGAAACAGCAGCAGCAGCAAAATCAGCAGCAGGCCAGCGAGGAGCATCAACTTGAGCCAAGATTAACTTCTAAGACACTGACGATGCTTGCCTGGGTCTCACTAATCCCAGACATTAATATGGAACTTAGTTTGACGGCTCGTTAGTTGTTTCTTGCCAGACAGAAGATGGGAAAGAGGAAGACGAGAAGAAGGGAGAGGTGAGGAAAGGGAGATGAAACAGAGAATGGGAAAGAGAGGATGACCTGAGGTTCATACTGAGTGCAGCGTCAGTCTTATTAGACCATACTAAAGTTGAATAAAGAAAAACTCTTTCTCAGTTTTACTAAAAGGAGCTTGTTTAATTTGTGAGGGGGGGGGTAGGCTTCCTGGATGTAAAGGGTGGGATAGTGGAAAGGAATGTGTGGGATGGGACGGGGAAGGGAAGGATTGCGGAAGGGAAAGAGGGAGAGTAAGTAATGAAAAAGAAAGGGAAGGAGAAGGCCTTCCGTTGAATTTCTCCGCCTATCTCTTTCTTTCCCTAAAGAGAGCTTTCCCCAAAGTGGGAAAGGGGATGAAACGGGGGGTGGGAAAAGGAATGGTGGAGGTTGAATATGTGGTAAAAGCCAAGAAATGGGTTTTGATAACATTATCAATGTTATTCCATGTATAAAGGGATATATATATTCCTTACACATTCCACGTCCACACATAGGAAACAGCCCCTTCTTTTGCATGTACATATAACACCACCTTCCACACTCACTCCTCTCCCCCTTCCCACACTCACAACACTCCCCCCCCCTCTCCACACCCCCCCCCCCCAACGCACCCTCCGCCCCACACCACCACCTAACAAACACAAACCCCCCACCCACCCCACTTTTATGCACCCCCCACACCACACACAGTAGGGTTTATCAGGGTAAGTGGGCCAGGGGGGGGGGTCCTACAGGTATCAAACCCCACCCTGGAGTCAATCACGGGGATTGCCTCTGGGGCTTCGAACCCGTGTCCTGACTAACAGTGCATTGTGACCTGAGCAATGAAGCGGAGTCGAAGTTTTAAACAATGTTAATAATATAGTGAGATCAGATCTCTCAAACGACGTAGGTGAACTCTGCTTTGAACCTCTCTGAAGTGGCAGAAACGGAGCCTACTGAATCCGATTTAACAATCTTTCTTCAGGCCAGGCTCGTTAAAGCAGCGGCCGTCTCCCCTCCCCCCACAACGTATATATCAATGTTAACATTTTGTGTATTAAAAATTGATCTATTCTCACAAATTCACCCAGCCACTTTGGACGGTAGAGCGACGGTCTCCCTTTATGCGGATCGGCGTTCAATCCCCGACCGACCAAGTGGTTGACCACCATTCCTTTCTCCCCCATCCCAAATCCTTATCCTGACAACTTCCAAGTGCTATATAGTCGTAATGGCTTGGCGCTTACCGTTGATAATTCCCTTTCCTTGAGTTGTTGCTTTAAACACTTTCCTCCTTCGATAAGTTCCGTGGGCTGTCGGCCACTTTGCAATTTGATGCCATTGCAAGCCACAAAATTGAAGGTCATACTGCCAAGATATTGGCCTTAGGACGTTCGCCAAACTAAAGACCCACTAACCTAGGACACACAAACCATTATAAATGCCTTGATTGGCGCAGAGATGTATAAGTGCCTTGAAGAGCATCGATCAGCTGAGGGGAATCAAGAGAGCATCGAGTAAAGAATCTAAAATACGACAAATAATAGACGCGTGTCCCCAGAAAACTCCTTTAAAGATGAGGAGGAGAGGTTTCAAGTGTCTATTAACCCGGTTTGTGGCTGCGTGCAATTCTCCCCCAACACTCTTTTTTTTTTTAAAACACAATAAATCGGAAGAGAATCACGTTTTGGTCCACCAGCAGGACACACACACACACACACACACACACACACACACACACACACACACACACACACACACACACACACACACACACACACACACACACACACACATATAAGAGGTTTCAAACAGTGAAGGAACTTGATCCCAGAGGAGGAGGAGTGGGACCAGAGGGAGCGCAGGGCTCTCAAATATCACCGCATGATGTTCTTTTGTTTGGCTCCACCGACCGTCTTTTGTTCCCGGCTTCCTACCCCCCTCCCCCCTCTTCCCCCCCCCCCCCCCCAGGGGCCTCTTGCTTCCTCCATCTCATAAACATTTCACTGATTATCGTTTTGTCGTGTTCCCTTAGTTGTTTCATTACGAAAAATAAACACACACACATACCAATCGAACCAAATCCACAAGGGCCGTGACGAGGATTCGAAAACTTGCGTCCGAGAGCATCCCAGACGCTGTCGTAATCGACTGAGCTACGACATGGTCAAAAAGAATGGAAACCGAAGTTTTGAAACACATACCAATCGTTGTTCACTGGCGAGAGCACAATTTTTTTTTACGGGACAATTTTTACGGGACAATTTACAATTTACAATTTTTTGGAAATTCTTTTTTTCATACAGCAATTTTTTTTTTGGGGGGGGGAGGGGGTTATCGCAGAGCTTCCCACAGGCCAACGAGGGCCAAATCCTCTAAAAACTCAAAAGATTAACGTCACATTAATTACTACTTTGCCTTAAAACTCAAAATATATAAAAATACTTTTTTTTGTAATTTCATTAATGCCCTTTGTTCTGTTTTTATTTTTTTTTGGGGGGGGGGGGATGGAAATGGGTTGATTCTGCTTCTTTTTTAATACACAACTGTTTCATTCATTGGTTTCTTATATGCATCAGCAACAGTAATAATTTATTCTAAATATCATTGTATTATTATTGTTAATATCATTAATATTGTAATATAATTATAACATATTATTGGTATAATTACTAATAAAATTATGGTCTTATTACTCTAAATATTATAATACTAATTTTATTAGAATTATTATTATTAAATGAGTGATAAGTATGCTGTAAAAAAAAGTTAAATGTTTTTAATACTTTCATTAAAGATTTATTCTATAAACTGAGTTAATCTGAAATGAGAACAAAATTTAAAGTATATTGCTATTAGAATTTATTATTATTATTATATCCCCCAAAGCAATTTACACTTAATTTTGGCGGGATACAAAAGTAATTTTAAAATTTGTACATTTCCAAATTATTTTGACATTTCCAAATCATAATTCCCAAATTAGTAAAGAAAATCTTTCTTGAAAATATTTAATAAAGTAGAAGAGTCCCGATTGCAAACTAGAAAACTATCAGAGATATGGAAAGAAATAAGAGACAACAGGAAAGGCAAGGAAACAAAAGGAAAAACCTTTACACAACTGGAGAACCATTTACACAACTGGAGAACCATTTACATAACTGCAAACCCAATTAAACAACTTTTAAAAAAGTATTTCCACAACTGGGAAAACATTTACTCAACTACAAAGTCATTTACACAACTGGAGAGAACCATTTGTACAGCTGGAGAGAACCATTTGTAAATCTGGAGAGAACCATTTACACAACTGGAGAGAACCATTTACACAACTGGAGAGAACCATTTGTACAGCTGGAGAGAACCATTTGTAAATCTGGAGAGAACCATTTACACAACTGGAGAGAACCATTTGTACAGCTGGAGAGAACCATTTACACAGCTGGAGAGAACCATTTACACAGCTGGAGAAAACAGTTTATACAGTTGGAGAACCATTCACAAAGCTAGAGAACCATTTAACACAACCGGAAAAACCACCAGTATAAGGCAAAAGCCGTGAAGACATGAGCAAGATCTTCAAGGTCTCATTGTTGCTGCTTTCTCACTTGGACTGGTCGACACAGCACGGGCTTCGCTTCTTACAAGACGGCGTTCGATTCCACTAGTCTACAGCCAAGTTGGTTCTGAAACCAATGAAATTCATCCTTACTAATTCTGGCTCACTGAGAACGGAAATGTTAAAAAAAAAATTATTAGCGGGATTAGTTTACGGGATAAGAACCTAAGAACATGAGAATGTTCTATATATTCCGACTATACATATTATATATATATATATATATATATATATATATATATATATATATATATATATATATATATATATATATATATATAAATGTCTAATGAACGCGGTAATTGGTTCCACAAATCAACAATCATGTTACCGAACCAGTATTTACCCAGGCCTTTCCAAAATCGTGTTTGTGAGTGGGATAGTGGTGCGAGCGCTGCCCACTATGACATGAGAGAGCAGCCACTCCCTCCCATCATTGGAGCCTGGGTGAAAAAACGTCCAGCATTCACCACTTCTTGAAATAAATCAAAATGTTCTTATCCCACCCTTACACGTAAAATAACAGCTACTCACTCCTTTTATTAATGAATTCAACTCACTTTATGAAGCATGAAAACACGCGTTTTTCATCTCCGAAGCAAAGTTAACAAAATTGTTAACCAGTATTTTGCGATGGTTGAATTATTAGGTGGTTGGGCACCAATTTTCTTCCCTCCGACCTATCCCAGTTCCTTCCCGCCAAACACACACCGAAACTACGACGTTGGTACAACGTTCGAACAAGTTTTAACACCTAACCAGTTATAACAACCAATATAGCAAGTTGTAACAACGTTCTAATACGTCATAAACACGTTAAGCCAAGATGTAACAACTTTATTACAAGTTGTAACAAGCGGAAGTTAGAGACAGTTTCGGTTTGTGTTTCCAGGGTTGTCCTCGTGTAACTATATAGTGCTATGTAGTCCCACTGGATTTGCACGTTCTCCCTAACAGCTTGTCGCCTCGCTGAGAGAACGCATCCAAGACTCGCGATGCAATCACATTAAGTAATCACAACCTCTTTACAACCTTCCTACAACGTTAGTAGTCTTATAATGACATAAATTAACATACATTGTGTGTTGGGATCATATTCCTTTAAAAGGCCATTCTGCAGTGTAATTATTTAATTAAACGATTACAGTGATTCCGGAAGATGAACGGAGGGGGAAGAGCTCGCTAATTGTCCCCATAGGAGCGCCGTGGAGTGTCTGGGGTAACGACCGCGAACCATTTGGTAATTGCTAACTAAACGACCCACAGTTCCCCAAGCCTCACAACAGGGACGAATCGTTCGCTGGATAAACATCGAGACTAGCTTTTTAGTTGTTGTTGTTCTCGTTTCATGCAGGTCGGCGTTCAATCCCCGACCGTCCACAAGTGGTTGGGCACCATTCCTTTCCCCACCGTCCTATTCCTAATCCTTATCCTGACCCCTTCCCAGTGCTATATAGTCGTAAATGGCTTGGTGCTTTCCCTAATAATTCCCTCATTCCATCCCCTCCGGGTACAGAGACGGCGTAGAGATGCGACACAGTCCTGTGCCAAGACTAGCCAATCTTCCTCTCTTCCTATTCTATCATAGTCACTTTATTGACTTTTATTGAACAGTTTCCAAGCTTGGATCGTATAGAGCCCAAGGTTATTAGTGGTATTAACAAGTTCGTAGTTCCTTGGACAGCATGAACTGTTGACTTAGTCATTGGACCTTTGTTCAGATTTATGCAAGATGTGAAGGATTCCAGAGTTTTTCCTTGAAGTCTTGATGAATCTTGGTCCAGAAGGACGATGAATACTGCAGAACGAAACGTCAGAAACTAGCGTCTAAAACTAACACGTCAGAAACTAGCGTATTAAGAATTAACACGTCAGAAACTAGCGTATTAATAAACACGTCAGAAACTAGCGTATTAAGAATTAACACGTCAGAAACTAGCGTCTAAGAAATTAACACGTCAGAAACTAGCGTATTAAGAATTAACACGTCAGAAACTAGCGTCTAAGAAATTAACACGTCAGAAACTAGCGTCTAAGAAATTAACACGTCAGAAACTAGCGTCTAAGAAATTAACACGTCAGAAACTAGCGTATTATGAATTAACACGTCAGAAATCAGTGTGGATAAGGATTTAACACGTCAGAAATTTTGCCTATTTACCTTTTTCCGGGGGTTCAAAGTCCCCGCGGCCCGGTCTCTGACCAGGCCTCTCCTGGGTGAAGAAAAGAACCAGAGAGCCAATTTAAACAGTTCCACCACAGTTAAGGATAGTTACAATGACGCAGAACTAACAAGTATAATCATAATGGGAGACTTCAATAAGCCACAGATAGACTTGGACAAGCAAAAGAAGAATGGTATCACAAGTGGGTGATAAGACTTCAACTCCAGTAATTCAAGGAAAGGAATGGTGCCCAACCATTTGGACGGACGGGGATTGAACCCCGATCTGCATGAAGCGCAGGTCGTTCTACCGTCCACCCGAAGTATATAGATCTATATTTCAACCAAAAGTAAAGCTAGTCTTGGAAACCATTATCATCTCCTCTCTCAAACTCAACAGGCCAACAGGGAATAATTAGGCATCTTGGAAGACGAATTATCCTCGCCCCCTCCCCCCCAAGAGCGGTGGTCTCTGGAGACAATCAAGAGCTTACTTGAGACACACTCAAGTTTGCGATGCACTCAAAAGGGAACGCACGAATATATTCATGTTTGGCTTGAATCGAGGTCCCCCCAAAGGTCGAAGTTCTGAATTTCCCCAGAATGCAACCCCCATAACCATTGACTAACTCCCGGGTACCTATATTTACTGCTAGGTGAACAGAGACACGAGGTAAAGGGCAACGAACCCAACACTTTC
>NC_091236.1:12552632-12605132 GCF_040958095.1 Procambarus clarkii
ATCTGGGAAATGAGAAGGGAAATGACAGAAGGCATTTATTCCCATTGGCTTAGACGAGGGGGCATTCGGATATCATTCTCTGTCTAGACGAAGGAAGTCATTCCCCTCTAGTCTAGACGTGAGCATTCATTCCTTCTGGAGCAGACGAGGAATGCGCTACCTCTATTCAATTCCAAATCTGTAACACCCCTTCCCCCTTATCCCCTGTTCCCCCCCCCCCTTCCCATCTCATCAAGCTGCTAAAAACAATCAAATTCGAAGACAATTGAATTACTCCCGATTCGATAGACTGGAAAACACTTTACTGGTACAAGAGGTCAAGAAGCCTCGTCCCGACCAACCTCTGAGACTTTAACTTGTACTGAATACAAGATCAGTCTTTCAGACAGTTTCAGTGATCATTGGTATTCACACTACTCTCGAGCAGTTGTGGGGTTCGTCACGGCCCGAGACGCGGATTCAGTGGTGCTAAAATGTTTGTGATGGTCTGAAAACACTTGGCCTGTAACATAAAGAAAATTCCAGCATTCAAATTGTTAGATGGATTCTAGAGATTTGATGGCACCCAGTTGGTTAAAAAAATGTTATGGGAATTTGTGAAATGTTTGTGTATGGGGGTTGCGTTTTGAACTTACACACGCACGTGTATTCTATCATACCTGGAGTTTACCTGGAGAGAGTCTCGAGAGTTGTTCTACTCCTCCCAGAGCCCGGCCTGAGGCCAGGCTCGACTTGCGATAACTTGGTCCAACAGGCTGTTGGACACTCCGTGCCGTTCCACACACACACATGGGGGGCCCTTGCGGCTGAGTGGACAGCGCTCAGGGGTCGTAGTCCTAAGGGCCCGGGTTCGATTCCCGGCCGAGGAAAAAACAAACGGGCAAATTTTTTTCACCCTCATGCTCCTGATCACCTATCAAGTTAGACAGCCGCTACGAGCTGCTTCCTGGGGATGTGTATATGTGTGCGTGTTAGAGAGAAAATAACATACATAGAGGAAAAATAGATTGGCTAAAAAGGCGGGGTCCAAGAGCTAATAGCTGGATTCTGCAGGCACAAATAGTAAATACCGGGACAAATCATCACAAAACTAAAGCTTCGCCAGTACACCCACGAGTGTGGAAGCGGTTGGGCAGGTAATGCAATCAGTGACCTCCCTCTCCTCTCTCTCTCTCTAATCTGATTCTCACTCTTCCATTTCCTGGATATTGAGAAGCTGTGAAACCGAATTGAAGGCTGATATCTGTCCCTGCTCAAACAAACTTTTATTTTGCCTCTGTTTCTTTACCTAACTTGCCCTTTGAAGTTATATATATATATATATATATATATATATATATATATATATATATATATATATATATATATATATATATAAAATATATATATATAAAATATTATACACACACGCTTGTTTGCACAAATGTTGTTCACGTGGCCTCAGCATGGTGAAGGGATTTCATGAAATATCTGTGCCCAAATTGGTCACCGAGTGCTGTTAGGAATTGGGTTAAAAATCTGACGACTTCCAATTCTTTTAACAGTCAGTGTGGCCCAGTGGTTAAAGTACAGGATACACCAAGGTGCATGGAGTCCTGTCTGTCTGGGTTTGAATTCTTCAGTGGTGTGGGGTTTGATATATATAATGTGTGTGTGTGTGTGTGTGTATTATATAATCATTGAATATGACTGCATATTCCGTGTTGAGTATTTCTTGTTTAGGGCTTCTATCCCGCTGAAAATTTCTCTTGCATTTTGGTTTATTTGGAAGAGGATTTCTCCAAATGTCATATTTGTTCAAGGTTGAATGAAATGATAAAAAATAACTGTAGACTGTATTACACTTATTATAATTTACACAACGTTTCGAACCTCCTACTCCTCCTAAATCTTCTCTCTAGGCCTAATTTTAAAAACTGTAGATTAGCACACTGTCTCTCGTTCTTCTTTTTTGCTCCCTTCCCCTTGTTATTCTGTTCCTCCTCCTCCTCCTTCCCACCTCTCTTCCACCTTTCCCATCAGGAAAGGAGCCGAGATGGAGCATACACACACAATGCCTCACCGCCCCTTTACCTCCACAGAACGGGAAGACCGAGAATACTCCTTTCCATTATGTTTCCTCTTCCGATTGAGAGACTGTATTCATCAGTGTGTGTGAGGTAGGGAGGGAGGGAGGGAGGGAGGGAGGGAGGGAGGGAGGGAGGGAGGGAAGGTAGGTAGGGAGGGAGGAGTGAGGAAGGAAGGAAGGGAGGGAGAAGGAAAGAGAGAAAGAGAGAGAGAGAGAGAGAGAGAGAGAGAGAGAGAGAGAGAGAGAAAGCGAGTTCATTATCATAAGTGACAGTTCTGTTGTTGCTATTATTTGGGAATATGAAGAAGTATGATGTAATACAATATAATACACTAATGCATTACAATACACTACAAAGTATGTAATACAGAACAATGCAATGCGGCACAATACAATGCAATAAAACCTAGAAATAATAAGTGAAATACAGTCCATAAATTCAATATAGGGGAAATATAATGTATTGTATAATACAATACTATGGCATTACTTAGACCTTGGGATAAGGCGTCACAGAGTATGTAGAAGCCAATCACGCTGAAAACAGACAGAACTCTCACTCACACACACTCACACACACACACACACACACACACACACACACACACACACACACACACACACACACACACACACACACACACACAGATATTAGAAATAACTTTTTTAGTGTGAGAGTGGTTGACAAATGGAATGCATTAGGAAGTGATGTGGTGGAGGCTGACTCCATACACAGTTTCAAGTGTAGATATGATAGAGCCCAATAGGCTCAGGAACCTGTACACCTGTTGATTGACAGTTGAGAGGCGGGACCAAAGAGCCAGAGCTCAACCCCCGCAAGCACAACTAGGTGAGTACACACACACACACACACACACACACACACACACACACACACACACACACCCCTACCTGTTATGAATATAAAGTATGAGAACTAGACTAACAGGCCAGGTTAACGAGGTGAAGACCCATGAGAACGTGTGCCATTTGTAAATGCCTGTTTGGAAAAAAAAAGGTTCCATAAACACACCTGTTGGAGCAGAAGACTGTTGTATATTTTTAATCCACAAATCAAATATGCTAATTTTTTTACCACGTGGGTAAATCCTTTGGTCACGAATATTTTGTTTATATATATATATATATATATATATATATATATATATATATATATATTTCGTTTTCTTCCTGCTATCTATTGATATAGGGTGGGTACTTTCAATTTCAAAATACTAGTTTGTGTGTATTACATAAATTCGAGATTAGATTAGATTCAGGAGAGACCTGGGTAAATACTGGTTTGGAAATATGATTGTTGATTTATGAAACAAACTACATGGTAAGAATAGACGATGGATTGCTAAATTGTTTATATATATATATATATATATATATATATATATATTAGTATATTTTGGTAGCAGTCTTTCTTGTAAACATATATTATTAAATATGACCGAAAAAGTAAGATTAATAATTCTAACACGAATTTTTTCTCATGTTTCTTTTCACTGTCGATGGTAATTGAAAAATCAATTCTCCAAAATTCATTTTTATTTCTAGTCTGACGCGGCACTTGAACGCGTTTCGTGATAACTTATTACATTTTCAAAGACTTTAGTTTACACACACACAACTATAACCTGTAAACACTAAACAGAGTTCTATGCTATCATTTAAACAGCTTTCATCTTATATACCCATATTTTGGGTGAGGTGATATGTCACAACAGTTTTGGATGAGGTGAACAAAAACTTTCAACACAAGATAGAGCACGAAACAATGGGTATAAATTGGGTAAATTAAAGGGAAGAATGGAAGTAACTACAAAGGGCCTATTGGCCCATATTTCTTGATGCTGCTATATTGGTGCGGAGTCTTGAAGTGGGTAGAATATAGTTGTGCATTAATTTGCTGGTGTTGACTTCTTGGTGTGTAGTGCCTCGCAGATGTCTTGCAAAAAGGAAGATCCCCAGACCTTGCAAGAAGCAACATCCCCCAGACCTTGCAAGATGAGAGATCGTCGACCTTGCTCTATACCGACCAATCTCAGCAGCCGTGTCGGGCGCCGCCGAAGAGGGCGACGACGACGTTCCGTAGCTCTTAACCCCCCCCCCTATGCCGCCCTTACCCCCCCCCCTCCCCCTCCCCCCCTTGGCTCCTCGCTAACACGATCACTCGCCAGCAAAGCTTCGGCCACTCCTCCGGTAACCGCATTACCTCCGCCTTTGTCAGCGGGAAAACAGACTCAAATTCGCTTAAGAGGAACACCATAAAATCTTTCTGTAATATGGACAAAAAAGGGAGGAGATCCGATCTTATATATACCACCCCTGCCTCCCCACGACTGGGTGAACTTGGAAATTGCCTCGTTAACTTGGATTTTGATCGTGGGTAAAGTTGGGAGTGAGTTATGGATGTTGGGGGTCATTTGCGTCCTTACCCATGGGTAACGAGGTTAGGGGAGGAGGAGGAGGAGGAGAAGGGTCGGATGTATATGGGGATGTGACGTGTCGCATCACATCCCTGGCACTCACCTGTGGAAGGTGAGTGCACTACGGGATCACCATAGCCCGTGCTGCTTGTGGAGCTTTGTGTTCTCAGTTGCTGAATCTTGAGAACAATAACAACAGATGTGATGCAGTTAATGAGTCTCTCTCTCTCTCTCTCTCTCTCTCTCTCTCTCTCTCTCTCTCTCTCTCTCTCTCTCTCTCTCTCTCTCTCTCGTGGCCTGTGTCTAGGTACTTATTGGACTCTTTATAATTGTCGGTCGATGCTTTGGGTCAAAGTTTGTGGGATTGAGATCTTGTTGTCGATGTTCCGTCGTGCCGGTGTTCCGTCGTGCCGGTGTTCCGTCGTGCCGGTGTTCCGTCGTGCCGGTGTTCCGTCGTGCCGGTGTTCCGTCGTGCCGGTGTTCCGTCGTGCCGGTGTTCCGTCGTGTCGGTGTTCCGTCGTGTCGGTGTTCCGTCGTGTCGGTGTTCCGTCGTGCCGGTGTTCCGTCGTGTCGGTGTTCCGTCGTGTCGGTGTTCCGTCGTGTCGGTGTTCCGTCGTGTCGGTGTTCCGTCGTGTCGGTGTTCCGTCGTGTCGGTGTTCCGTCGTGCCGGTGTTCCGTCGTGTCGGTGTTCCGTCGTGTCGGTGTTCCGTCGAGTCGGTGTTCCGTCGTGCCGGTGTTCCGTCGTGTCGGTGTTCCGTCGTGTCGGTGTTCCGTCGTGTTGGTGTTCCGTCGTGTTGGTGTTCCGTCGGGTCAGGGGCACTGTCAATCAACACAGTCACCTGAAGCTGACTAACAACTCCCTATATGTACCTATTGACTGCTAGGTGAAGAGGGGGACATTAGGTGATAGGGAACGTCCCCGCCCATTTCTATCCTGCCCGAGATTCGAACCTGGGAATTTCCGAATGGGAGTTGAGAAGGAACCCAACTCTGTTGTCTTTGTCGACATCCTAACCCCACGTTACAAGATGAAGAGACGACGACGTTTCGGTCCGTTTTGGACCATTATCATATTTGATGAAGAGAGTTAGGCATGTTGCATATGAGAGCATGTTGGGCATGTTGTATATTAGAACACGTTGGGTATGTGGTCTATGTATACTGCGTTGTTTTGGGTACGGGCCATTAAGAGTGCTGTGCTATAATTATTTGGATTTACCTAAAGGCCTTGGGACAGGAAGCTGGTGGCTTGTCAAAGACTGTTGTAACTAGAGTTGTACAGGCCAAAGCGTGATGATCACTGCTCATAGATCTAAGAAGCACAGTATCTTATGGACTTCCTTCCTAAAGGGACAATCGTGCATATAGGTTATCCACGATCTTTTTGGTTCGAAATCAGTTTGTAATTGACACTCTACTTAAGTTACTCCAGAAAACAAATTTGTTTTCTAATATCGTCAGCTGCGTTCATAGAAAATGAATAATTTGCATGGAGTAACTTATCTAATTTTTTATTTTGCATCCTTACATTACTGCAGTCGCGGCTGCTTTAGACAGTGTGTGGGGCCCACACTACATCGTATTACTGTTGTTATGGTCCACTGGATAGACAATGCGGTCCACCATGCATCACATTACTGTCGTCATGATCGGCGGGTTCGATTCCCAGGTGAGACAGAAATTTTTGGGTACACTTTTGTTCCCATCGCGTTAAATAGACACCCGAGAGTTAACCAAATGTTGTGTGTTTCATTCTGGGAGAATGTCAGTAGTTTGACCTCGTGAGTTGAGGGGTTAAAGGCACCTCAATACAAGCCTAAAGTACAATCCATAGGTTTCCTGTCCCCAACCAAACAAGTTCATATTATTACATCACGTTTGATTTCAATTTGTACTTATACCAATAATAATTGTCATCGGGGACAGGCAGCCGGTGTATATACAGCTTATCCTACCGTTCGTATTCCTTAGAGCTACACGATTCTTCTAATTTGCAGTCCTTTGTCGAACCCTTGCAGTCTCCGTGGCGTATTGGTAAGACGCTCGCCTGGCGTTCCGCGAGCGCTTTGTCCTGGGTTCGTATCCTGGTCGGGGAGGATTTACTGGGTGCCAATCCTTAACTGTAGCCTCTGTTTAACTCAACTGTAAAATGGGTACTCGGTTGTAACAACGATTTATCGTGGGGGGTCGTATTCCTAGGAACATAGGATTAAGGACTTTCCCGAAACGCTACGCGTACTAGTGGCTGTAAAAGAATGTAAGAACAATTGTGTATATAAATAAATAAATAAATAAAAATAAAATAACTTGTATATATCTCAAAAAAAAAATAATAAATAAAAAAATAAAATAATAATCCATCTTCCATAGTCCCCCCTATGTACAATGCTCTAGAACAACTTCAGCTGACACAGAAAACGGACAAGACGCGCAAAGCGTACCATAAACTACAGCAAACTTAGCAAAAGGGTTCACCCACCACCCTCCTTGTCGCCCTCAACATTCACCCATCCCAGACACCAGTTACCCAAGGGACTACCACTGCTATGCCACCCATACAATACGAACAATCTACACCATCTACATCAGTATTCCATTAAAGTGTGGAGGAATGAGAGCGGTGTCAGTGTGGAGTGTATTCATCTAATTGTGCTTGCGGTGGTTGAGCTTCGGCTCTTTGGTCCCGTCAATCAACTGGTGTACAGATTCCTGAGCCTACTGGGCTCTATCAAATCTACATTTGAAACTGTATATGGAGTCTGGCTCCACCACGATGCTGCCTAATGCATTTCATTTGTTAGCCTTTTTGTTCCATTTGTCTCCATTTGTTAGTGTGGAGCAGTACGGAAGGCGTCGGTGTGAGAGTGTGGAAGAGAGAGAGAGAGAGAGAGAGAGAGAGAGAGAGATGTCAATATGGGGATATCCATTTCGTAATATGATAGTTATTTAAAGAAAAATAGAATTATTAGAGTCAAATACAGGCGATTGGAAGGCCAATACACCTTTGTTTCCATAGCGTCTGAGACGCATGGCCCCTGGGGCAAGAGTGCCTTGGAATTTCTCAAGGAATTGGGCTCCAGGCTCATTGACGTCACCAGAGACCCAAGGGCTGCTAGTTTTTTGTTTCAGCGCCTCAGTGTGGCGATCCAGAGGAGAAACGCCTGCTGCGTCCTCGGTTCCTGTCCGGAAGCGGAGGAGCTTCAAGAGATCCATAACCTTTAAACACTCATTGTATCTAATAATTTACATCTTGTAACCTTTTAAATATATAATAAAGCACAACAAAAGACAGAAGGAAGGGAGTGGTAGGAGAAAATTACACAGAAACTGTCTTGGAGGGGACCTAAACATTCCCTCTAATGCGTTATGTGTGCTTTCCTCCGAGGCTAAGGGTCCCCCTTCTTCCAGCCAGAGGTGGTACTCCTTTCCATATTGTTTTTATAAAAAAAATATTAGCGTTAATAATTATTATTATAATTTTATTAGCATTACTATTATTGTTATTTATTGTTGTTGTTAATAATATAAAAATTGCATATTATATGAACAAAATTGCGTGTTATGTGAACAAAATTCTATTTCTCTGATTTCCATCTCTTCTCCAGCCTAAAGTTTATAACTACACAGTCACAGAAGTATTATTGCTGAACTTAGCCCGTTATTAAAGTCAAATTGGAGATGTGTGTGTGTGTGTGTGTGTGTGTGTGTGTGTGTGTGTGTGTGTGTGTGTGTGTGTGTGTGTGTGTGTGTGTGTGTGTGTGTGTAATATTTAGGTAACGGTGGCAACTCCGCCGGTGATGATGCCAGATGATCGTTTGTGAATTAGCAGATTATAGTAGATTAGAGTGTTCGTTTTGGATGAGTTTGGCTTAAGAATAAAGGGAGATTGAAGTGATAAAGGGTGTAGATAGGAGAGGAAAGGATGGCGTAGGGGGGGGGGGGAGGGGGAAGAGAACCAGAGGAACAAAGGAAGCAGATGCAAAATATAGAATGAAATGATATCAAGAAACAATATATCGAACGTACATTGTTATCTATAGGGTTATGTGGGTTATCTATGAGGTTATCTATAGGGAAGGTAATTAAGGACTGGCTGACGATCCATCATGTGTGTCACCATCACTGAAATGATTATATATATAATTATATATAATATAAAATTGCCGAATCTCACAATATTGGCCTTCAGAGAAACACTAAAACAGGAGGTAATTATAACATTATATAAGTTGGTTTTATAATAGTCAAGGTGAGGCATAATATCCTTTCCTGCCTCCCGATGGCCCTTACTTCCCTCCCTTCCTTCCTTTCCTCCCTTTCCTTCTCCCTCACTTCCTTCCCTCCTCCTTCTCCCTCACTTCCTTCCCTCCTCCTTCTCCCTCACACCTTCCCTCCTCCTTCTCTTGATGTCTGCCTCATATTTTCTATCCTTCTTTTCCTCTTCGCTAAATTATAATTTTCTTTTGTGTACTCGCCTAATTATACTAGCGGGGGTTGAGCTCTGGTTCTTTGGTCTCGCCTCTTAACCGTCAATCAACAGGTGAGTGAATGTGTGTGTGTGTGTGTGTGTGTGTGTGTGTGTTTATGACAGGTTGGTGTAAGCCGTTTGTCAATCATGAACGAGCGGTTTGTTGGCTGAATTAACGAGTATTTGGCCTTTATTGATGAGGACTGGCTACGGCAGTAACCCGCCCTCATCAACAATGAGCAAATGCTCATTAATCCAGCCGCCAAACCCTTTGTTGGTGAATGAAAACAATGTTTTACACACGAGTCAAGACTGATGGCGTTCGAAACATTAGCTCGAATAGTGGGTACCTAATGCTGTTTTACCTAACAGTGACTACGGGGGAGCGAGGTCTATAGCTCTATGCCCCCGGCCTAGTAATCATCTGAAAATGAAGAAACAACGACAGTTATCAAAAAGTCGGAAATATAAAAAAAATCTGAATCATGAGCGTTATTTTTGAGTCAAATTTTGGCTCACTGCACATATTTGGAGGGTGGAATTACGACTTCTTATACCGAAAATATGTATGCCACTGTGTGAAAATATGTATGCCACTGTGTGAAAATATGTATGCCACTGTGTGAAAATATGTATGCCACTGTGTGAAAATATGTATGCCACTGTGTGAAAATATGTATGCCACTGTGTGAAAATATGTATGCCACTATGTGACTCCTGAGCGTGATTTTTGAGCCGAATTCTGACTCTCTGCACCTATTTTCATTTCCAAATTACGACTTTTTATACCGAAAATATGCCAATTAATGAAAACAGCGATGGGTCATATTTTGACCAAACCTCCGTGCAGTTTTCAAAATATTGAAAATATCGCATATCTAACTCATGAGCATTATTTTTTTTTTTAGCCCAATTCTGGTGCTTTGCACATATTTGAAGTTTGAAATTACGAATATTTATACCGAAAAATTGCCAATTAGTGAAAACGGCGATGGGTCATAATTTGCCCAAACCACCCTAAGGACGTTTCGGTCCACGGCAGACCGAAACGTTGTCGTTTCTACCTTTTCAGATGTGTGGGTTGGATATCATATACTATTAATTTATGTATGAGGAAATATCGATTTTTGTTAACAGCATGTTAGAATTAATGAATGCACCTTTGGGGTCGGCCGCCGGAGTGGACGTACCAGCCTGCTATGAGGTCGGGTCACCGGCAGACAGGCCTCTGTGCTGAGTTGCATCATGGGAGACTGTCAATCATTGACTTGGGTAACAAGTCTACCTGTCCCAGACAACAGACAACCATTCAACTGTTAGGGGGGGGGGGGCACTACATGTATATGATACTAATCTACGGGCTCACCATAGCCCGTGCTACTTGGAACTTTTTGTTCCAGGTAGCTAATCTTAAACAACAAAACATCTATTTGATTTAGGCTTATTTGTTTATTTAGCCTAATTTTGCTGTGCTCTTAACTTCCTTTATTTGATATTTGGTTATGTTCTCTGTTTTATTGACGAGAGAGTGTGTCAGTCAGTCAGTCAGTCAGTGAGTGGGTCAGTCAGTGAGTCATTCATAAGTAGAAAGTGTTTACGCTAAATATAGCACCTGTGACCCCTCTTGGCTGTGAGGTTAAATTATCATATGGCAACACCTTGCTCTGGTGTTGCCATATGCAGTAGGTGGTGTGTTGTTATTGTGATGAATCCTTCAGAGGCCTCCCTGGCCATTCATGTTGCAGATGTGTTGCGTGTGCAATGTTAATATGGCGATATTTTAGGCGTTGATAAGGGCAAATAACCCTTGTTTGTTAATTTTTTGTGTTACAAAGCTATGTTTTAGATAATTTATGACTCGGGCTCAAGGTTATCATCCCTAATGTTAGTTTATTTACTGTTTTTAACAGCAATATATTGTTTATAATGCGGTTTAATGAGCTGGTTTCGTCTAAATTTCGTCACTGTGTTAATATTTCCGACTTCTTTGGGGGTCCTGTAGTACAGTGGTCTACGTTCTCAATTCACAATCGTGGGGTTTGAGCCCATGGCGGGACAGTTATGGAGGGGTATGTTTCCATTCAGCTGATGGCTCTTTTCACCTAATAGTACATAGTTATTCCGGAGTTAGGCAACTGTTGTGTGTAGCATCTTGTAGTGGGAAGAGGGGGGGGGTAGTGTGACCACAGTGCACATCTTGGTATATGTAGAGTCACCTTGTTGAGATAGGGATTGTGGTTGAGGGGATTGAGAGGGGGGGGGGGGTTGTTAATGTGATGTAGTCGATTGTTCAACTTTGTGTTCAACTTTAAGGTGTTTCTGTCCAGTGTTCGACTTTTGATGCGTCACTTAAGTATAAGTGTAAAATAGGTACCTGGGTGTTAGTCAGCTGTCCCGGGCTGCTTCCTGCGGGTGGAGGGCTGGTCGAGGACCGGGCCGCGGGGACACTAAAAAGCCCCGAAATCATCTCAAGATAACCTCAAGATAAGGGTTAACTACATTAGAACTTGTATCCCTTGAGTTCCTTTTAATTAGGATTGGTAATCACTTAACAACTGAACATAGTCTGATGATAATTATCCAGTAATGGACTCGTCTAGTGGTGCTTGTAGGGGGTTGAACTTCGGCTCTCTGGTCCCGCCTCTTAACCTCCTCACCGCATGAGGGCCATTATCTAGTCTGCGTGTAATTAAGGTCTGTTCTGTGGGTAAATGGCTTATCTTAGGTTGGCCATTACTCATCTTTGTAAATCACACGTCATAGTTGTGAAGGGCGGCAGAGGTGGTGGTAGTTGTGGTAGTTAGTGACCAGCATCATCATCATTAGTAACCACAAACTACACGACTGCTAACGACAGCAAACAACCCATCATCCAACCACTTCTTGAACAACTCAATTTCTTGAACTACCTTAGGATAGTACGCCTCAGCTCCTGAGGACTATCTTGAACACCACCTCCTGGTGTTCAAGATCGTTATACAGTTGAACAGAACGAGGTCGTTACTGGTGGTGCAGTGAACACACACACACGTGTTCGAGGGCCATCAGCCTGGTGATTTACCGACCCTTCTAATAACTGCGGACGTGTTAGTTTGTGTTTTAATTGTAGGTCGCTCGTTAGGGGGGTTGAGGCGAGGGAATGTTTTTTTTTTTTTTAAGGGTAAGAGAATTATGTAGGATGTGTTTTGCGCTATGTTGTGTATGTTGGTGCGTTATGTAGCATGTGGTGGTCGTGTACTCGCCTAGTTGTACTCACCTAGTGGTGTTTGCGGGGATTGAGCTCTGGCTCTTTGGTCCCGCCTCTCAACCGTCAATCGACTGATGTACAGATTCCTGAGCCTACTGGGCTCTGTCATATCTACATTTGGTGTGTGTGTGTGTGTGTGTGTGTGTGTGTGTGTGTGTGTGTGTGTTTGTGTATGTGTGCGTGTGCACACTTCAGAGTGATCTTTAATGAGACATATTTTCTTGTAATTTCTTGCAAGAATAATTTAGCAGTTGCCACATATTTAACACCTCTGTAATTACCCTATACCTTTCCTCACCTAACACGTCGCATTAATTTTTTTTTACGAAAGCGCTCATGCAATCCGGTATAAATGTAGACACAGTAGCAAACATTTAAGCAACATGAACAGATCCACACGGGCCGTGACGAGGGTTCGATCCTACGTCCGAGAGCACTCCAGACGCTGTCTTAATCTACTACGCTACGACATGGTTAAAAAAAGAATTGCAACCAGAAAGCTTATGTTTTAAGCAACATAATTGGAACGTTTTCCTATCCACCGGCCTCGATGGGTTAGAGGGGTTGCGTGGGTTTACACACACACACACACACACACACACACACACACACACACACACACACACACACACACACACGACATCTCTGCTATCTCCAGTATTGTCCCAAGGCTATACTCTCTGCGCCTGTCGTAGCAATTTTAGCCTCAACTGACCTTTGTCTAATGGCGAAAATGTCCCTCTATTTACCTCTCGCGGTTCGTAATTATTTTTTCAATAATTATATGCCCAGAATTCCCCGCAGTGACTTTTCTGCAACATCCGCTTACGTAGGAGTCGCAGCATGCGTGTCTTGCAAGATGGGAAGGCACAGACAGACAGACAGAACTGTCGACATACAGTTACGTAGATAGAGAAACAGGCATTTAAACAGTCAGATGGATTGGCATAGACAGACAAATACACACATAAGCTGACATAAACAGAAACAGATACTTAGCCATTCAGACACATGAACAGAAATGAGACGGGTATATAGTGAGATTGACAGAGGCAGACAATTTCAGCCCCTGTGGTGTTTCCTATTAAGTAGAGTTTTCTAAGCATGTTGTGAATTTGCTTTCAAATACACCATTCGCGTATTATATATACAAGCAGAGAACTAATATCTCTCTATTTTCAAGCATTCCATTTGTGTATTAATTGTGCTAATAGAATACAATAGAATTATGAAGAGGAAGAAATAAGCTAATATGACAGTATGATACTAAGCCAGTATGATACAGTACTTGGAAGTGATATAAGGATTTGACGGGGGGCGGAATGGTACTCAACCTCCATTCTTGGATTATAGGGAATCGAACCTCGACCTGCAAGAAGCAAAGCCGGCGCTGCACCAATCAGCCCAAGTAACTAAGCCGAAGCTTAAACTTTACTTCTGAGCTCCCCGTTCGTGAACTAAGAATACTAACAGAACAATTTTCTCTCTGCTTCCGAACGCCTCGTTCGTATATAAAATTCAAAACCATATCTCCAGCCCAGATTCCATCACCAATGAACCGTTTTCTAAAAAACTGCAAAGCGAAGTGACTTTAGGGGAAAGAAAACTAGGAAAGATTTGAGATATGTTGCCAAAAATTCTCTTTCCACTTCTACCAAACTGTTTATAGATTTTTTGGCCCCCGGCGTGAGTCCAATACCGCGTACAGTTTGTGTTATTTATGTTCAGAGATCACGAGGAGTTTACCGCAAGACATTCACCTTGCCTTCTGCCGAGTTATATATATATATATATATATATAATATGTCGTATCTAGTAGTCAGAACGCACTTCTCTGCCTACTATGCAAGGCCCGATTTGCCTAATAAGCCAAGTTTTCATGAATTAATTATTTTTCGACTACCTAACCTACCTAACCTAACCTATAAAGATAGGTTAGGTTAGGTTAGGTAGGGTTGGTTAGGTTCGGTCATATATCTACGTTAATTTTAACTCCAATAAAAAAAAATTGACCTCATACATAATGAAATAGGTAGCTTTATCATTTCATAAGAAAAAAATTAGAGAAAATATATTAATTCAGGAAAACTTGGCTTATTAGGCAAATCGGGCCTTGCATAGTAGGCTGAGAAGTGCATTCTGGCTATTAGGTACGACATATATATATATATATATATATATATATATATATATATATATATATATATATATATATATATATATAATATATATATATATATAAAATAATTTATTTATTTATTTTTTTTTTTTTGCGCCAGCCTCTGTTTATATTCGGCAGCTCGACCGTCCAACCACTTGGGCTGGACGGGAGAGCATCGGTCTCGCTTCATGCAGGTCGGCGATCCATCCCCGACCGTCCAAGTGGTTGGGCACCATTCCTTCCCCCCCTCCCCCGTCCCCATCCCCCGTCCCCATCCCAAATCCTTATCCTGACCCTTTCCCAGTGCTATATAGTCTGTAATGGCTTGGCGCTTTCCCCCTTTGATAATTCCCCCTCTCCCTCCCTCAATCTCGTGTCCCCCCCCCCCCACACAACACTTGGGGCAATAAAGTGCTTCTCTGTTAACGACCCGTCCTGGTTGTTCGACATGCCCCGAGGTGCCAGAGTGCCAACAACAGGAGTGCCATAATACAATACTTTTAACAAATGAGATTCCTCTATTGACCATCTTGAGATGATTTCGGGGCTTTAGTGTCCCCGCGGCTCGGTCCTCGACCAGACCTCCACCCCCAGGAAGCAGCCCGTGACAGCTGACTAACACCCAGGTACCTATTTTACTGCTAGGTAACAGGGGCATAGGGTGAAAGAAACTCTGCCCATTGTTTCTCGCCGGCGCCTAGGATCGAACCCGGGACCGCAGGATCATAAGTCCAGCGTGCTGTCCGCTCCCGGCCGACCATAGCCATCAACATGGTTTACCGCGTTTATAAACATTGGTTGTAATAACTTAAATGAGTAACAATGTTGACGTAATGATTGTTTATATTGACGCAACACAGAAATATAAATTTTGATATTTTTTCGTGATATAGTTTTACAGTGATTAGAAAACAAATGTTTATTTGTCCTCAAGTACTTTGGAATCTGGGACATTGAGATTGTGTGTGATGTTTCTCGACAGAAAGTGGCTAGTTTTCAGTCTATAACAAAGATCGAGTGTGCTGGAGTATTACGAAGATTGAGAGGCAGTTCCTTAGACATAAGACCTTTCAGGTTTGCAAGTACTAGGTACTTGGAATTTTGACAATTTCTTTATTAAAACTCGTGTTCTTGAGTCCTCCCTCGAAAACATGCCATTGTAGGCTACTGGTCGCATGACCTAGAATGACGAGCCATCTTGCAAGATTGCATCACATTTGCAACACACAGCATCACATTTGCATCACATAGCATTAGATTTGTATCTTATAAAAGCTATGTGGTGAGCTGTATATAGTCCTAGACTATAGTTAATATAGTCTAGGACTCTAGAATATCTGTACGGATGCAGTTTTATTTTTTTGACCTTTGTGAAGAAAACGGCTATATATGACAATCCCTTAAGTGGACGAACGGTTTATACTGGAAGAGACGAATGGGAGGGAGAGGTTCGAGGTAATGCTGATCATTCTGTGTCATGCTGTATGTGACGTGTGAAAATATTAGTTGCTTTTTGGACCCTTGAATGCAAAGAGCGAAGTTTATAAATGGTGTCAGGGGGGTAGTTATTAAGCAGCTGTTGTCTGGAATAGGGTAGTTCAGTCTGTACTTGAATTGCGTTGTTCTTACTGATTTACTGTGAGTTACCTCAATTTATTATTTACTTTTAACTATGGGTTGAGAGCCAATTTCAATATAGAAACTGAGGGTGGATAAGCCTATACCCTTTAAGCGAAATAATGACAAATCTTCTGTAAGTCTGTATATCGCAGAGTATATTTTATTTTTTGTTTTTGTCTTGCAAGGAAAGTTTGACCATCTTGCAGTTGTTCAACACTAACCACACCATTGACGCCTGTTATCTTGAGGTTATCTTGATGATTTCGGGGCTTTTAGTGTCCCCGCGGCCTCGACCAGGCCTCCACCCTCAGGAAGCAGCCCGTGACAGCTGGCTAACACCCAGGTACCTATTTTACTGCTAAGTAACAGGGGGGCATAGGGTGAAAGAATCTCTGCCCATTGTTTCTCGCCGGCGGCCGGGATTGAACCCGGGACCACAGGATCACAAGTCCAGCGTGCTGTCCGCTCGGCGGACCAGCTCCCTCCTATCATTCTGTGTCACAGAACCCAATTGTTATGATTTTAATTGTCAGTGGGATTTTTGAGCCGAATTCTGACTCTCTGCACCTATTTTCATTTTCAAATTAGGGCTTTTTATACCGAAAATATGCCAATTACTGAAAACGTCGATGGGTCATATTTTGCCCAAACCCCCCCTGCAGTTTTAAAAATATCTGAAATGTCGGAATTTTGACACCTGAGCGTGATTTTTAAGCCAAATTCTGACTCTTTGCACCTATTTTCATTTTCAAAATACGAATTTTTATACCAAAAATATGCTAGGTACGGAAAACGTCGATGGGTCATGTTTTGCCCAAACCCCCCTGCAGTTTTTAAAATATCTGAAATGTCGGAAATTTGTTTCCTGAGCATTATTTTTTAGCCAAATTCTGACTCTCTGCATCTATTTTAATTTTCAAGTTACGAATTTATGTACCGAAAATATGCTAATTACTGAAAACATCGATGGGTCATATTTTGCCCAAACCCCCCTGCAGTTTTCAAAATGTCTGAAAAGTCGGATTTTTGACTCCTGAGCGTGATGTTTGAGCCGAATTCTGGCTCTCTGCACCTATTTTCATTTTCAAATTACGACGTTTTATACCGAAAATATGCCAATTACGGAAAACGGCGATGGGTTATATTTTGCCCAAACCCCCCACCAGTTTTCAAAATATCTGAAATGTCGGAAATTTGACTCCTGAGCGTGATTTTTTAGCCGAATTCTGGCTCTCTGCACCTATTTTCATTTTCAAATTACGACTTTTTATACCGAAAACATGCCAATTACTGAAAACGGCAATTGTCATATTTTGCCCAAACCCCCGTGCAGTTTTCAAAATATCTGAAATATATCCTGTTGAAATATATTTCAAAATACCCTGTGTATTATTGAATTAAGATTTCCAGTTAAAGAAGGCCAGTAGTTGTTGGTCACACTTTATTTCATATCTTTTTCCTGCACTTTCCTTCTTTACAATGATCGTTCCATTCCTAGTGAAGCACTGCTTGATAAGACCAGGGTTTAGTTTGCGAATTTGAAGCAGCCTGAAGAGGAGGGATCCACGCTGCTTTGTAAAGCACTCATTGATATAGAGGTTGTTTTTTTTTTTTTTTTTTTGCTTAGCAGCTGATTGTATGAGGTCAAACTTAACAGAGGGATTTGCAAGTTTGATGAGCATTCTCCTAAAGTTACGGGAACTGTTTTTATCTATCCTGAGAGCTAATTTGATATCAACGTTGACTCTGATCTTTGAATTCATTAGAGCGTGGGCTACGTTACAACAGTTCTCACTTTGTTGTTCATCAGGTAGATCAGCAGAGCTAATTATCAGGGAGTCATGAAGTTGTTGCTACTCTAGGTCGTCTTCGGAAGCCGCCTGGTGAATCTGAAAGAGATTTATATGTTTTTTCCAGCTTTTGAAGGAAGTCGCTTTGTGCTGGTTGGGTTTCCTCGGCCTTAATCTTGTGTATTTGATCCATTACGTCATCTGCAACAGCTTGTAGGTTGAGAATTTCTTGAGTGTTATTCGTCGACGACTCAAAGAAGCTGTCTATAGTTGTGGATGGGAGACCGTAGCTTGGAGGGCCGAAATTGCTTCAGACTGCAGGAGCACTAGTAGTTTCTGCAGCCTCAATGGGTTGCTCCTCTATGGTTTGAAGTTTGTACAGGGAGGCATAGATTGAATGAATTCTACAGCTTGAGTTTTGAGTTGAGTAGTAGCCGGGGGCTGGCAGAGAGAGAGGGAGGGAAGCGTTTTGTGTTTCTGTGTTTACCAACATCGGTGAGGATTGCAGGGTTGCCTGTGTTTCACTCAGGTCTCTTGGCGTTATAGGTATAGGTAAAGAGCAAGAGGCACCCCCTACCTTGCTTGTTGCTGTGCTCGGGCATGTTTCCGGCAATAGATTCTTGGTAATGTTTCCAGAGGTAGATACTTAGAGAACGGTAGTGGGGTTAGGCGTATAGTGTACGTTTGGTAGCAGGGTCGTCGATAGGCAGGCACAATGAAAATTGGTTAATTGTGGTTGATTATTGTTGAGGTTCGCTTTGAGTTATGGCATATTAAGTCTCCATGCACTTAACTCTTGCTGGGCAGCAGTTAAGCCATGCAGTGTTGGGTGCAGGCGAAATTAACACGAATTTTCTGCTGCAGTGCCAGTGCCACCAGCCAGCGTTTCCCGCCAAGCAAAAAAGATATTTTGAAAACTGCAGGGGGGGGGTAAAATTTGACTATCACCGTTTTCATTAATTTGCCATATTTTCTGTATAACAAGTCGTAATTTGCAACTCCAATTATGTGCAGTGAGCTAGAATTCAGCTCAAAAATAACGCTCATGAGTCAGATTTCAGATATTTCCGATAATTTCAAAACTGTAGGTGGGTTTGGGCAAAATGTGACCCATCGCCGTTTTCACTATTTGGCCTATTTTCGGTTTAAAAATTCGTATTTACAAACTCCAAATTTGTGCAATGAGCCAGAATTTGGCTCACAAATAACGCTCATGATTCAGATTTTGTATATTTCCGATATTTATAAAACTGCAAGGGGGAGGGTTGGACAAAATGGGACTCGAGTCCTTCTCTCGTGAGCGAGCATGGAGAGAGGTCAGAAGTTCCACTAATCTACTACCTCCCCTCCACCTAGTGGCCACCCAGTGGCCTCCCCTCCACCTAGTGGCCACCCAGTGGCCTCCCCTCCACCTAGTGGCCTCCCCTCCACCCTAGTGGCCTCCACCACTAAAGTGGTGGAGGCCTGGTCGAGGACCGGGCCGCGGGGACACTAAAAGCCCCGAAATCATCTCAAGATCTCAAGAGAATCTAATCCAAGTACTAAGACGATTGTGTTATGACTAAAGACACCAGAAATGAAAACTCTCAGGTCACTGGACGAGAAAGAAAACAGGGGAGACATGATTACACCATACAAGATCCTCGTTAAAATAGGCAGAACAGAGAGATAAAGACTTAATGAAAGGAACACCATCGAGAGGAGCACCAAAATGAGCAACAGACACGTAACAAATAGTGTGTTCACAGTCAGCACTGTGACAACCCAACTTCAAAAGTTTCTGGTAAAGCAAAAACCTTCAAACTTGACGCATATCAATAATATAATTTGACCTCGGAACATGTAATTAAGAAGGTGTAATTGACCTTATTCATCTGGTACCTAAGACCTAAGACGGCAGCTACGAGTAGCAGCATATTTTATAGAAAGGAAGCCATTAAGCAACAGCATACTCATATAGGAAGGAAACCACATTAAACAGCAGCATACTCATATAGGAAGGAAAGCATTAAGCAGCAACATACTCATATAGAGAGGAAGCCACAGGCAACAGCATACTCCCATAGGGAGGAAGCCACAGGCAACAGCATACTCCCATAGGGAGGAAGCCACAGGCAACAGCATACTCATATAGGAAGAAAGCCATTACGCAACAGCATACTCCCATAGGAAGAAAGCCACAGGCAACGGCATACTCCCATAGGGAGGAAGCCACAGGCAACAGCATATTACCAATCAGTACATAGAACTGACCAGACTGGCAACTTCTCCCAAACAGATAAGGTCAGGCCCTCACAGCGACAGCTGGCAACTCAGCTTTCAGGTTTTTAGCACAATTGCCAATCACGAAGTAACTAATCTTGCCTGACTCACCAAGGGCGCACGAGCAACAATGCAAGCATATATTTGGTTCCATCCATTTCTAGGTTATCTGACGCATGTCTAAAGTAATTTAGAATAACAGTGTCGAAGGGGGAAATGACAGGGAGTTAGTGCAAAGGGTAATATGATGTTTTGTGTTATGGTAACAATAGGAAGAAGTGTGTTATTGGTGGAGACGGGCCACGCTGGATCCTCTTGCCCGTCCAGCGCTAGTGCTGGCTCAGTATGGCTGCGGCATCCGGACGGGGGAGTTGTACACGATTCCGCTCCATTCACGTACTTGATCTATCCATCCCTTTTATCACTCGTCTTTAAAAGATTAATAAATAGAATGAAACCAGTTTTATTTGATTGATATTTGGTTCGTGTTTAATGGTAAACCAGCCGTTTGTTAAACTTATTATTACGTATAAGTGAAGTATACAATTATGAAAGGTGTATAAAAAACTCCACTAGCTCGGTGATTGACAACGTCAATAAGACAGAAATATTCAACGTCTGAGAAAAGACGAAGAAAGTTAGAAACGTATAATAGACGTATATAAACGT
This sequence comes from Procambarus clarkii, assembly GCF_040958095.1. Taxonomy (NCBI): domain Eukaryota; kingdom Metazoa; phylum Arthropoda; class Malacostraca; order Decapoda; family Cambaridae; genus Procambarus; species Procambarus clarkii. The sequence goes on from NC_091236.1 coordinate 12,573,356, forward strand.
TTGTATAATTTCGACTTTTAGTGACAATCTGTTTGTCAAAGATCCTATAGATACGAATAGTCTAATGGAACAACGGCTCAAAAAACGCAGTGAGAAATACATTGCAGATTTCAATATAATTATCGTGTATATAAAACTTGGGATTTGTGTAAGTTGAAGATCTAAACTAAAAGGAAAACTTAAGAGTTATATTCCGTAGTAATAAAGTGGAAAGGTCGTCCTCGAAAAATATCCTCAGAAGAAGTCGTTCTCAGAAAAATAGTTGCCTTCTGGAGAGGTCGTCCTCGACAAAGGTCGTCTCCTGGAAAGGTCGTCCTCGACAAAGGCTGTCTCCTGGAGAGGTCGTCCTCGACAAAGGCTGTCTCCTGGAAAGGTCGTCCTCGACAAAGGCCGTCTCCTGGAAAGGTCGTCCTCGACAAAGGCTGTCTCCTGGAGAGGTCGTCCTCGACAAAGGCCGTCTCCTGGAAAGGTCGTCCTCGACAAAGGCCGTCTCCTGGAAAGGTCGTCCTCGACAAAGGCCGTCTCCTGGAAAGGTCGTCCTCGACAAAGACTCCTGGAAAGGTCGTCCTCGACAAAGGCCGTCTCCTGCAGAGGTCGTCCTCGACGGTGGTTGTGCTCGAAGGAAATTTGGAGGAATTACACAACTTTCAACTATTCCTTGGCCACCACTGGGATTCCCCCTAAATGGTAAGTTGACCGCTGTATAATGCCTGTCAAGTCCTTTTTAACATGTACCACAAGGCTCCTGTAGTGATGAATTATACAATTACTGATCCACTCATATATATATATATATATATATATATATATATATATATATATATATATATATATATATATATATATATATATATATATATAATATCGTACCTAGTAGCCAGAACGCACTTCTCAGCCTACTATGCAAGGCCCGATTTGCCTAATAAGCCAAGTTTTCGTGAATTGTTTTTCGACTACCTAACCTAACTTTTTTGGCTACCTACCCCAACCTAACCTATAAAGATAGGTTAGGTTAGGTAGGGTTGGTTAGGTTCGGTCATATATCTACGTTAATTTTAACTCCCATAAAAAAAATTTGACCTCATACATAATGAAATGGGTAGCTTTATCATTTCATAAGAAAAAAATTATTGAAAATATATTAATTCAGGAAAACTTGGCTTATTAGGCAAATCGGGCCTTGCATAGTAGGCCGAGAAGTGCGTTCTGGCTACTAGGTACGACATATATATATATATATATATATATATATATATATATATATATATATATATATATATATATATATATATATATATATATATATATATAATTATTATTATTATTACGAGCACTGTAAGCCAGAGTCGTAAGTACCACCCATTACTATCGCCCTCTCAAGGTGACTATGTAAAGTATTTATATGCGATAACTTAGCATGTTTATGATTGTTATTTAACTAGGCCTATCGTGATTTGACCTGGGTTTGTCGAATTTATTACCTAGGCCTAGTTTTTTTATGAACTAGGTATATCATTTTTTTTTAACCTATGTTTAACGTCTTTTTTTTTCTTTTTCACTTGGGAAGGAAGTTGAAAATTTAACTCCAAAATTAATGTTCATTGTGTGTGTGTGTGTGTGTATATATGTATTTATAAATGTAAAAGGTGTTATCCTGCCTAACTGTTGCGTAAGTCTACCTATCTACCTAGGGTAGACTGCTGTGGTGATCTACCTATGTCTTTCTATCTGTTGGGTCAATCTGGTTCTGTGGTCTCTACCTGATATCTTATATCAGGTAGATATCTTATATCATGTCTATCTGCCTATCAGTATCTTGCAAGATATATATTTATATTTTATCTCTAGCTTGCAATATAGAGAGACTATCTTGCAAGATAGAGATACACTCTCAATCTTGCTCTGATGAAGGCGAATTGAGCCGAAAACGCGTTCATTCTCTAATTCTTCAAATGTGGATTTTTCGCATACTTGGTTCAGTGTTTTTGTGATCGTTGTTTATATATATATATATATATATATATATATATATATATATATATATATATATATATATATATATATATATATATATATGTGCGCTTATCGATTTATTAAGTCCAAATATGTGCCTATTATCGTGTAGAACTGCATATCTCCATTAACTTTAATTATATAATGCATATAATTGGCGTTTATCGTTTGGCTAATTATATTATGGCTATTTATGTATGCAGATATTAATTTCAATGACACAACAGGGCATTCAAGTAGCGGGTATTTTTAAATGATTATTATATGGTATTCATTTGGACACGAGCGTGGGCATAGATTAAGTAAACTATTTCAGTAAACTCTACTTTTGAGGTAATGTAGAGTTCAGAGGTAAACTAAGGGTAACAGTAGTTGAAGTCATTGGGTTCAAACGAGTCAATTGGTAATTATTGCGCTTGAGGCTTATTAAACAGCATTGAGGATTATATATTAAGACCACCACAATAGCTTATACTGATTATCTAGCAAGTATACTTTAGTCCTGAATATATTGTTCTGAGCAAAAGTATACTTTCAGTGTATTATATATACCGAGAAATGGGGTTATTATATCTCCCTTAACAATGCTTTGTTTGTGGTATATTTATACTGGTGATCAGCCCGTCCTTATTAACAATGATCATTTGTTTGTTAATATAGTGAGTATACCTCCTGTCTATGTATGAAATACGCATATTATACATGGGGCTATGCTCGTTCAAGACGCGCACGACCTCAGACTTATTTATACATTTTAATATACTACTTTGTATTCGAAATCGACATTTTATATCAATATAAATTCATGTTGATATCAGTTAGAATTTCGGTGTATAGCTAGGCCCAGGTTAGGTTGGGTGGTTAGGCTTTGTTGGAAATTATTTGTGCCTGCTATCATAACTCTCATATCGTGTCAGCAAGGCGGACAGCCCCTGCTTGCTATCATAACTCACACATCGTGTCAGCAAGGCGGACAGCCCCTGCCTGCTATCATAACTCACACATCGTGTCAGCAAGGCGGACAGCCCCAGCTTGCTATCATAACTCATACATTGTGTCAGCAAGGCGGACAGCCCGCCTGCTATCATAGCTCTATTTTCCACATTTTTCAACTGTTTCCTTCCCCATGCACCTCTCCATCTTCTATCTCCAACCTCCCCCCCTTTCCTCACCCTCACCTGTAAAAGTGTGTTGTGTTCACCTATGTGTATTCACTAATTGGTGCCTGCAGGATCGAACTGTTAGCTCTTGGACCCCGCCTTTCCAACTGCTGGTTGTATACAATGGCTCTGGATCTCTTTCTCTCTATCATATGTACTATGTTTTACATACACATATACATATCGCAAGGATATAGCCCACAATAGGTGTCTGACTCCCAAATGCCTATGTTTTTTTTTTTTTGCTAGGTAAATAGTGGCATCAGATGAAGGGAATTGTTAACCAAACGCTTCTGTACTGCCGTGGGAATTGAACATGTGATCATTGATCGAAAGTCGGCGACTTAGACCACTGGACCACAGGATCCTAATGTGTGTGTGTGTGTGTGTGTGTGTGTGTGTGTGTGTGTGTGTGTGTGTGTGTGTTGTGTGTGTGTGTGTGTGTGTGTGTGTGTTTAGTATTTGTATTTACTATTTGTGTCTGCAGAATCGAGCTATTAGCTCTTGGACCCCCCGCTTTTTAACCAATCAATTTTTCTGCAATTATATCTACAACATATATTTCTCTCTAACACACACACACACAACACATTCCCAGGAAGCAGCCCGTAGGAGCACCAGAGTGAAAGACACTCTGCTCATTTGTTTCCGCCTTTGCCGGGAATCGAACCATTAGGATTACGACCCCGAAGCGCTGTCCATTCAGCCGCACGGCCCCCTGTGTGTGTGTGTGTGTGTGTGTGTGTGTGTGTGTGTGTGTGTGTGTGTGTGTATGTGTGTGTATGTGTGTGTGTGTACACTCACCTAGTTGTACTTGCGGGTGTTGAGCTCTGGCTCTTTGTTCCCGCCTCTCAACTGTCAATCAACTGGTGTACAGGATCCTGAGCCTACTGGGCTCTATCATATCTACACCTGAAACTGTGTATGGAGTCAGCCTCCACCACATCACTTCCTAGTGCATTCCATTTGTTAACTACTCTGACACTGAAAACGTTCTTTCTAATGTCTCTGTGGCTCATTTGGGTACTCGGTCTCCAACTGTGTTCCCTTGTGCATGTACCACCCGTGTTAAATAATCCATCCTTGTCCATCCTGTCAATTCCCCTAAGAATTTTGTATATGGTGATCATGTCTTCCCGAACTCCTCTGTCTTCCAGTGATGTGAGGTGCAGTTCACGCAGCCTTTCCTCGTAACTCATGCCTCTTAGTTCTGGCACTAGTTTAATGGTATACCGTGCATGTGTATACTGTATCACTTATCAAATATGCTAGAAAGGAGGATGGAATTTGGTGTTTGGCGAGGTTCGAAGTTACATCATTGGGGGGTCGATCCCGACCTCCCTATGACCATACCCCAACACCGTCCCCGTCACGCTGCAAAGTTTGATGAGATTAAGCCCCAATTGCTTAGCCCCCAGCCTAGCAGAGAATTCTTTCATATGTATGTATGTATTGGACATAATTCCCTACTTATTAGCAGAAAAAATATTACATTATAAACATATTTCATTTATAATAATGTAATAACTATTTAATTATAAAATATATTTTAAATAGGACACAGTATATACCAGAAAATGGCGGTTGTATGAGATTATATCCAGACATATATTATATTATATATATTATAATATTATAATATATTATAATACATTATATATATGAAATATTTCATTATTTCATTTCGATGAACTAGAAAAATCGTCTCAAAGTTGTATAATCTGTGAGGCATCGCTGCACGAGCCCCGTTCCGCTGCCAACTATGCCATAGTTCGACCTAATTTGCATACACCACGCCAAAGTTTTAAGTCTGGTGATCTGCATAACAGCGTATCGATACACCTGCATGTTAAAACCCATCCTGTGTGTCCTATGTTTTAAGATATGTTGACGAGAAAAGGATTCGATTCTTTGTAAATCAGTTTCACTCGTGGGGCGAATTGTGTTTCAAGCAAAATATGCGCACACGCTATAAGGCGTAGACTAGTGCCAGCACTAAGAGGTATGAGTTATGAGGAAAGGCTGCGTTAATTGCACCTCACGTCGCTGGAAGAACGAGGGGTTCAGAGAGACATGATCACCACATGCAAAATTCTCGGGATTTGACAGGATAGACAAGGATTATTTAACACGGGTGGTACACGCACAAGGGGACACAGGTGGAAGCTGAGTGCCCAAATGAGGCACATAGATATTAGAAAGAACTTTTCAATGTCAGAGTAGTTAGTAAATGGAATGCATTAGGCAGTGATGTGGTGGAGGCCGACTCCATACACAGTTTCAAATGTAGATATGATAGAGCCCAGTAGGCTCAGGAATTTGTACACCAGTTGATTGACAATTGAGAAGCAGTTGAGGCTCCTGAGCACATACACACAATCAGTAGAGCTTCTCTCTCTCCTCTTTCTCTCTCTTTCCCTTCTTTCTGCTTACCTTCTTCTCTGTGCATATCAGTCTCTCATTCTCTCTCTCTCTCTCTCTCTGCCTTAGAGACGTGCCTTGCCTTCTGGGGCTCGGAGTGGTGGACGTCAAAAGGCCCAGTACCAATTATTTGGTGGTGAACCCGACCGACCATGCTGGGCACATACCCCACAGCAACCACACTGGAAAATTTGGCGAAGCTAACCCCAAGCCTCTGGCCTTCAGCCTCGAACAGCCAGGCGTTCTAATTTAAAAAATACAAAGATATTTGTCCAAGTTGCAGGAGACATAATCAAAATGCAATGTGGTGGCCAGTTGATATAATTGATTACAACGTGATGCTTGTTCTGATAATCTGTGGTTAGGGGTAAGTTGCTAAGGGCTAATATCCTCGTTAGGAACGTGATTCTCTCACCAGTTAGTGTAGTTAAGCGCAGTTACAAGCACGGTGTCGGGCAGCACACCGCCCGAGGGTTGTTTTTGTGAGTTAATTTGTTGTTCAGTGAATAAATGAGTCGAGTGGACAATGTCTCTGTAATTGGGAGTGTTGGGAGTTTTTGCTTGAGTTGCTGACAGTGGTGTGTGTAAATTGTGTTGTGTTGTGATCCCCTCTACTGTCCATTTTGGGGCCTCCGTATTCAAATACATTTCTAAATGGTTTAGCCGTTCGCTTTGCTTGTTGTATATTATATATATATATATATATATATATATATATATATATATATATATATATATATATATAAACACAGTTTTCTGTTTCCCCAAAGTTGGCCCCTGGATTCTTGGTGCTAGCCTTACGTAACTTTGCAGGGTGAATGGTCTGGGTTACGGGCAGTACATAGGTTGGTCAGGGTCGGGCCCAATTAATATCCCTCCTTTGCATATAATTGCATAAAATCACTAAATACAACATTGAAATCCTCACTAAGATTCATCTAGCATTTTAAATGGGATGATCGAAGGAGTTGAAGGTAGTATAGGAAGATGAGAAGATCCTTCCTTTGGACTTTAGGCCGAGAGAGGCCTAAGAGGCATTTAGAAGAGATCTAAAAGGCCTGCCTTTAAGCCTGGTCGACGACCGGACCGCGGGGACTCTAAGACCCGGAAACACTTCAAGGTAGGGCCCCAGGCTCCCCCTCGACCCACACACTCACCCTCGGCCTCACGCTCCCCTCCACACTATACATTCTCTCGCTACATTTAAAGTCACACACAGTTTCCCTCCGGGTTTGGGTTTTTTGGCCTGCATAATTTTTTTTATAAATCTAGATCGTCATTTTCTTTATTCACGCTAGCTTATACACAATATTTGCACAGCATACATATACATTTATATATATATATATATATATATATATATATATATATATATATATATATATATATATATATAATATTGGGTGGGGGCCCTTTCTCCAGCAATTTTATTTCTTTCTCCATCTCTATTTTCCTCTCTCTCTCTCTCTCTCTCTCTCTCTCTCTCTCTCTCTCTCTCTCTCTCTCTCTCTCTCTCTCTGTATACCAGCATGAAGGTTGATGAGTGTTGAGTACCAGTGTTAATCTCAGGTTATCCCCCCTAGTCTTCATGGTAGCGACGATACTTCCAGGAACACGGTTCGTATCCCCCCTTTGTGTCGCATCCCATAAAAGGGTTATAGCTGAAGGTTCGTTGTTGTCGATATCTTGAGGCAGCGTGCGTTATGGCTCTGTGACTGATATCCGGTCGCTATCCATCTCGCATGTTATGGATTAATGTAGGCTATGAAGATTAATGTGTGTTTTGAGTGATATCCTCTAAGATAGTTTGCCGTTTTTGCACGGTCGGCGTTCGATCCCCGATGACGTAAATGGTTGGGGCATTGTTCTTTCACTCCGGCCTCGTGTGTGTGTGTGTGTGTGTGTGTGTGTGTGTGTGTGTGTGTGTGTGTGTGTGTGTGTGTGTGTGTGTATATATATATATATATATATATATATATATATATATATATATATATATATATATATATATATATATATATATATATATGCGAACAAGCCTGAATGGTCCCCAGGACAATATGCAACTGAAAACTCACACCCCAGAAGTGACTCGAACCCATACTCCCAGGAGCAACGCAACTGGTATGTACAAGACGCCTTAATCCACTTGACCATCACGACCGGACATAATGAGGTGATAGCCGAAGCTATTTGAACCACCCCACCGCCGGCACTCGGATGGTAATCTTGGGCATAGCATTTTACCAAATCACCTCATTCTTTGGGGCACACGTGAGGAACACAAATGCGAACAAGCCTGAATGGTCCCCAGGACAATATGCAACTGAAAACTCACACCCCAGAAGTGACTCGAACCCATACTCCCAGGAGCAACGCAACTGGTATGTACAAGACGCCTTAATCCACTTGACCATCACGACCGGACATAATGAGGTGATAGCCGAAGCTATTTGAACCACCCCACCGCCGGCACTCGGATGGTAATCTTGGGCATAGCATTTTACCAAATCACCTCATTCTTTGGGGCACACGTGAGGAACACAAATGCGAACAAGCCTGAATGGTCCCCAGGACAATATGCAACTGAAAACTCACACCCCAGAAGTGACTCGAACCCATACTCCCAGGAGCAACGCAACTGGTATGTACAAGACGCCTTAATCCACTTGACCATCACGACCGGACATAATGAGGTGATAGCCGAAGCTATTTGAACCACCCCACCGCCGGCACTCGGATGGTAATCTTGGGCATAGCATTTTACCAAATCACCTCATTCTTTGGGGCACACGTGAGGAACACAAATGCGAACAAGCCTGAATGGTCCCCAGGACAATATGCAACTGAAAACTCACACCCCAGAAGTGACTCGAACCCATACTCCCAGGAGCAACGCAACTGGTATGTACAAGACGCCTTAATCCACTTGACCATCACGACCGGACATAATGAGGTGATAGCCGAAGCTATTTGAACCACCCCACCGCCGGCACTCGGATGGTAATCTTGGGCATAGCATTTTACCAAATCACCTCATTCTTTGGGGCACACGTGAGGAACACAAATGCGAACAAGCCTGAATGGTCCCCAGGACAATATGCAACTGAAAACTCACACCCCAGAAGTGACTCGAACCCATACTCCCAGGAGCAACGCAACTGGTATGTACAAGACGCCTTAATCCACTTGACCATCACGACCGGACATAATGAGGTGATAGCCGAAGCTATTTGAACCACCCCACCGCCGGCACTCGGATGGTAATCTTGGGCATAGCATTTTACCAAATCACCTCATTCTTTGGGGCACACGTGAGGAACACAAATGCGAACAAGCCTGAATGGTCCCCAGGACAATATGCAACTGAAAACTCACACCCCAGAAGTGACTCGAACCCATACTCCCAGGAGCAACGCAACTGGTATGTACAAGACGCCTTAATCCACTTGACCATCACGACCGGACATAATGAGGTGATAGCCAAAGCTATTTGAACCACCCCACCGCCGGCACTCGGATGGTAATCTTGGGCATAGCATTTTACCAAATCACCTCATTCTTTGGGGCACACGTGAGGAACACAAATGCGAACAAGCCTGAATGGTCCCCAGGACAATATGCAACTGAAAACTCACACCCCAGAAGTGACTCGAACCCATACTCCCAGGAGCAACGCAACTGGTATGTACAAGACGCCTTAATCCACTTGACCATCACGACCGGACATAATGAGGTGATAGCCGAAGCTATTTGAACCACCCCACCGCCGGCACTCGGATGGTAATCTTGGGCATAGCATTTTACCAAATCACCTCATTCTTTGGGGCACACGTGAGGAACACAAATGCGAACAAGCCTGAATGGTCCCCAGGACAATATGCAACTGAAAACTCACACCCCAGAAGTGACTCGAACCCATACTCCCAGGAGCAACGCAACTGGTATGTACAAGACGCCTTAATCCACTTGACCATCACGACCGGACATAATGAGGTGATAGCCGAAGCTATTTGAACCACCCCACCGCCGGCACTCGGATGGTAATCTTGGGCATAGCATTTTACCAAATCACCTCATTCTTTGGGGCACACGTGAGGAACACAAATGCGAACAAGCCTGAATGGTCCCCAGGACAATATGCAACTGAAAACTCACACCCCAGAAGTGACTCGAACCCATACTCCCAGGAGCAACGCAACTGGTATGTACAAGACGCCTTAATCCACTTGACCATCACGACCGGACATAATGAGGTGATAGCCAAAGCTATTTGAACCACCCCACCGCCGGCACTCGGATGGTAATCTTGGGCATAGCATTTTACCAAATCACCTCATTCTTTGGGGCACACGTGAGGAACACAAATGCGAACAAGCCTGAATGGTCCCCAGGACAATATGCAACTGAAAACTCACACCCCAGAAGTGACTCGAACCCATACTCCCAGGAGCAACGCAACTGGTATGTACAAGACGCCTTAATCCACTTGACCATCACGACCGGACATAATGAGGTGATAGCCGAAGCTATTTGAACCACCCCACCGCCGGCACTCGGATGGTAATCTTGGGCATAGCATTTTACCAAATCACCTCATTCTTTGGGGCACACGTGAGGAACACAAATGCGAACAAGCCTGAATGGTCCCCAGGACAATATGCAACTGAAAACTCACACCCCAGAAGTGACTCGAACCCATACTCCCAGGAGCAACGCAACTGGTATGTACAAGACGCCTTAATCCACTTGACCATCACGACCGGACATAATGAGGTGATAGCCGAAGCTATTTGAACCACCCCACCGCCGGCACTCGGATGGTAATGGTAAAATGGTTGGTAAAATGCTATGCCCAAGATTACCATCCGAGTGCCGGTGGTGGGGTGGTTCAAATAGCTTCGGCTATCACCTCATTATGTCCGGTCGTGATGGTCAAGTGGATTAAGGCGTCTTGTACATACCAGTTGCGTTGCTCCTGGGAGTATGGGTTCGAGTCACTTCTGGGGTGTGAGTTTTCAGTTGCATATTGTCCTGGGGACCATTCAGGCTTGTTCGCATTTGTGTTCCTCACGTGTGCCCCAAAGAATGAGGTGATTTGGTAAAATGCTATGCCCAAGATTACCATCCGAGTGCCGGCGGTGGGGTGGTTCAAATAGCTTCGGCTATCACCTCATTATGTCCGGTCGTGATGGTCAAGTGGATTAAGGCGTCTTGTACATACCAGTTGCGTTGCTCCTGGGAGTATGGGTTCGAGTCACTTCTGGGGTGTGAGTTTTCAGTTGCATATTGTCCTGGGGACCATTCAGGCTTGTTCGCATTTGTGTTCCTCACGTGTGCCCCAAAGAATGAGGTGATTTGGTAAAATGCTATGCCCAAGATTACCATCCGAGTGCCGGCGGTGGGGTGGTTCAAATAGCTTCGGCTATCACCTCATTATGTCCGGTCGTGATGGTCAAGTGGATTAAGGCGTCTTGTACATACCAGTTGCGTTGCTCCTGGGAGTATGGGTTCGAGTCACTTCTGGGGTGTGAGTTTTCAGTTATATATATATATATATATATATATATATATATATATATATATATATATATATATATATATATATATATATATATATATATATAAGCAGCCCGTCCTCTTAAGGTTTCAAAACGTCAAGCAAACGGTTAATTTAAAGTGTCCTCCCCCTAACCTACCAGAGGGCCTAAAACAGAAAACGGGACAGTACGCCACTTTCGGCAGCCGCTTTAATTTTTTAGTACGACAATGTTTGGCCTTGTGTAACGAATACGTGTAAAAAGCGACGTTCTTTGTAAGACGACATGTTGATATCAGCGCCTACCCTGTCCTCATATCCCAATTCTTGGTCCTCATATCCCAATTCTTGGTCCTCACATCCCAATTCTTGGTCCTCATATCCCAACAGCAATTGTCCTCATATTGCTGTCGTTCCTCATATCCTCTGCCCCTATCCTTCCGACATATCCCTCACTGAAGGAAGGGAAGAATCATGAAGGGAAAGCACCAAGCCATTACGTCCATATAGCACTGGGAAGGGGGCAGAATAAGGATTTAGGAAGGAATGGTGCCCAACCACTTGTGGACGGTCGGGGATTGAACGCCGACCTGAATGAAGCGAGACGGTCTAGGAGTTACTCTTATAATTCCCTTATCTTACCAGTGGGTTATAGAAAGGTGACACGACAGTCGTCTCAGGTCTTTGTAGTGTATGATAACAGTAGTGTGAGATAACAGTAGTGAGAGATAACAGATAATGTTGTATGATAACAGTTAATGTGTCGTGTTGGTGATATATATGACAGTTTAAATGGGGATTATAGCATGCTAGTGCGATATTAAATTCGTCTTATAAGGTGCTGGCCCTCTCTCTCTCTCTTGGAGTGATCGGTGGAGCGTCGACCTCGCTTCTTGCATGGCCGGTGTTCGATTCCCCGATGATCCTTGGGTGATAGGGTGGTGTTCCTTCACTCCTTTGTGTGTGTGTGTGTGTGTGTGTGTGTGTGTGTGTGTGTGTGTGTGTGTGTGTGTGTGTGTGTGTGTGTGTGTGTGTAATCATGGGAGAACGTTTTCATACAATAACAGAGTTCCAGATTCAAGCCGGTCGCATTAAGGGTGAAAATAACTTAAATTAGACACTTACAAGTCGGGTGTTTTTAAAGCGCCTTCCTCATTTGCGTCTGATCTGGCCATTGACTCTGTTTTTCTCCATTTTGGAGCCAAATGTTTAGTGTTTTAAAGTTAGTTTGGAATGCCCTGATTTCTGTCATTAATTGTGTTTTCAATCAGGCTCCTTCGTCACATCCCAGCTCCTATCCTGCCTACATATTCCAGCTTCTATCCTGCCAACATATCCCAGCTCCTGTCAACATAACCCAGCTCCTATCCTATCTTCATATCCCAGCTCCTATCCTAATACATATCCCAGCCCCTATTCTGCCTACATATACCAGCTTCTATCCTGCCTACATATCCCAGCTCCTATCCTGCCTACATACCCCAGCTCCTATGCAGTCATGATTAACACATCCTCCCTGATACTTACCTATTTGATCAATTAACCCGCCTGAGTGAAGGCTGTGGATGCGAACAGGTCTCCGGCGGGAACTGGTTCATTGCTCGGATTGCAGTCATTAGGGAGATGATTGCGTCAGCCCTTACCATTGGCTCATTAGTCAAGGCATCGCCGAAGGTTTACAGTCTGTTTACCTCTGCTGGTTGATCAAAGGAACTGTTAGTGAACGCGTTTCGTGTGGGACGATGGTGGTGGTGGTGATAACAGTGATGATAGTCATTTTTTTGTTGGACTTGATGGTCAGTTGGACTTGATGGTCAGTTGGACTTGATGGTCAGTTGGACTTGATGGTCAGTTGGACTTGATGGTCAGCTGGACTTGATGGTCAGCTGGACTTGATGGTCAGCTGGACTTGATGGTCAGCTGGACTTGATAGTCAGCTGGACTTGATAGTCAGCTGGACTTGATAGTCAGTTGGACTCGATAGTCAGTTGGACTTGATAGTCAGTTGGACTTGATGGTCAGTTGGACTTGATGGTCAGTTGGACTTGATAGTCAGTTGGACTTGATAGTCAGCTGGACTTGATAGTCAGCTGGACTTGATAGTCAGCTGGACTTGATAGTCAGCTGGACTTGATAGTTGGACTTGATAGTCAGTTGGACTTGATAGTCAGTTGGACTTGATAGTCAGTTGGACTTGAACGCGCTAGAGATATAATGAAATAAATGACTGCAATAGGCGACCCACGATCGAAAGGTGGGGTCCAGGATGTTGTTAAAGATTCACTACCTGGAACAAAGCTCCAAGTAGCACGGGCTATGGTGAGCCCGCAAGGGGTCCCAGGAGCTAACGCTCGCCCTGGAAGCACCTATAGCTAAGCACAGAACTAGCAGCACACCTTCATCTCCTAGTTCAGGAATAATGTCCTTGAAATATTCTGCCTTTATAGCATATTGGTCTACATTCTTCGCCCGCAACCAAGGGACCCGGGTTTCATCCACGAGCAGGAAGAAGAAAATAAACGTAGGCACTTTTTTTTTCACCTGATGTCTCTGTTCACCTAGCAGTAAAATAGATATTTGGGAGCTAGATGATTGTTGCGTTTCCTGACTACAAGTTTGATATATTTCACTCCCATATGTATGTACATAATTGTGAGATTGTATTTACCTGAATTTACCTGACGGCCACTATATCTCTAGTGGCCTTGACGAGGACAGGAAGCCGGCGGCTTGTCAAAGGTCCCCCTCCTCCTCCTCCTCCCCTCTATTTGTCCTGATAACTTGTACTGAGTCCTAATGATATATTTATTGCAAGTTGAAGGTAGAAGTGATTTCCTGAACCAAGGCGGTGGAGAGGTGAGAACTGACGACTTTGTGTTCATCTGTGTGTGGTTGCTGGCCTTCTGTCTCTCTGTTTACTGTTTGTTGACAAGAGTCGTGTCTGTGGGAGCGTCTCAAGGTCTCTTGGGCCCGTTCCTTTGATGCGATTCGTAACCATGGCGCTACTCGGCAGTATTTGTGCTACAGCTTTCGCTTCCTGGATCTCTCTGTCTCTCTCTAACTCTCTGTCTCTGTCTCTCTGTCTCTGTCTCTCTGTCTCTGTCTCTCTGTCTCTGTCTCTCTGTCTCTGTCTCTCTCTCCCTCTCTCTCTCTCTCTCTGTTTTTTTCAGATTTTCCGTTCAAGTATTCTTTCCTACTTCCCATGACATCACCTAGCCTCCCTCCCATCACCCAGCCTCCCTCCCATCACCCAGGCCCTCTCCCATCACCCTCCCATCACCCAGAGGTCCATCCCTCCCCCCCTCCCAACGTCCCATCAACACAGTCTCACATTACCAGCCTAGCCACCTGCTTGCCCTGGCCAGCACCTATAGCGCAGTGGGCAGTGCAATCTCTCGCAACCGACTGGACCGGAGTTCCTCCTCTCCAAGACAGAACAGAGACGTTTGGGCACGTTTCATTGCAACTCATGCCTCCTTTTTTGTTGTTGTCCACCTGGCAGTAAAGTAGATATACCTGGGAGTTAGGCAACTGTTGTGGCTTGCCTCCAGAGGCAGGACAGGAGAGGAGATGGTCTCTTGAGACGCGGGCTCGTGGACACAGCATCCAGGTGCAGTGACGTCTCTTACCTGCAAGGTGAAAGTTGTCTTAGCATCTATGGAGAGAAAAAAGCACCACTGGCTCCACTTTTGCCTGCAGATGATATCATTTGCATATCTGGTGCAATCTTTCCAGTACCAAATATATATAGACTCATAAATGATATCATTTAGAATAACAATTTACAACAACAACAGTAATATTAATATTGCAAACAGATGTAAACAAAGACACAGATAGACAACACCAAACACCAACACTCTTTGACGTCATCACGGCGTTAAATGATCATGCTAAGAGTTTTGAGTGACAAAGAAAGCATGTCAGAGCTACAGATTGCCTCACAAGCAGCTCTGACAACACAAGACACGAAGGGGACTCCTATACCACCAGCTGACAACAATGACAACACCGTGGCAGATGTCCTGACACCATTGGCAAGGACAGAGGACCTGTGGCAACTCTTGAGTCTATTAATACCGCCTCAGGGAACTATATGATTCTGGAAATGTTTATATAACAAGGAAGTGTGTGTGTCTTCTATGAGACACTTTGACACCACTGTCAAGTGTCTCGGGACTTGTGACACCATCTGACAGCACTTTCGACACCGTTTTAAGTGATGTGAAGTGAGTCACTGTAGCTGACTAGATTGTTAGTGGGATGGCACTGTAGATGTGATGATTAACTAATTTACTGCCACCACTACCACAACTACCACCACCACCACAACCACCACCAACACAACCACCACAACCACCACAACCACCACCACCACAACCACCACCACAACCACCACAACCACCACCACCACCAACAACAAGCCCTCCTGGCCGGGTCACCTAAGAGTTGCCGCTATACTCCTCGGAATTAAACACAGTAGGAAAGTTTTGCGTGAAGGACGCGGCATCGGTGTCAACAATCTACTTGTACACGACACCATCTCCCCCCCTCTCACTCTACACTCACTTCCCCCTCTCACTCTACACACACACGCCCCCTCACACACTGGTGTAACCTGTGCTCACACTAAACGCACAGCTGTTTTGAAGCAATCCTCCACTGCGTCGAAATTCCTTTGCAACAGTGAAATTAATAGCTCCGCTTTTTACCGCTCTCTCAGAATACTGAGGGCTATGTAGCCTTGACCAGAACACACACTAGAAGGTGAAGGGACGACGACGTTTCGGTCCGTCCTGGACCAGTCTCAAGTCGATTGAGAATGGTCCAGGACGGACCGAAACGTCGTCGTCCCTTCACCTTCTAGTGTGTGGTCTGGTCAACATACTTTAGCCACGTTATTGTGACTCATCACCTGCCTATGTAGCCTTGCTTTTCTTACGCTTCTTGTTAGGCAAAACCACTTTAAATCTGATGCTTTGTAAGAACAGGCTATTTGTGAAGGCTAAAAACTCCTATGTCTAACCCATTTTAGACTGTTTACCAAAGTTGTCGAATTCCCTTATGATGTCATTTATAAACAGATCCTTCATTACATTTAAATTGTTTGCAATATCTTCTTTTTTATGTGTGATAAATGTTCATGAATCTCTCTAAAGTCCGTCCGATGATAATTTAATATCTGGACTAGGCGCGTTGTTCGGATTAAATGTGAGGTTGTTCTCTCTCTCTCTCTCTCTCTCTCTCTCTCTCTCTCTCTCTCTCTCTCTCTCTCTCTCTCGATCTCGATCTCTCACTTGTTGCTTACAGGTTAGGGCTTAGTCTTGACTGGTGTTGATAGTCTAGTAAATTGATGTTGCATGATGTCTGCTGGGGTCAGGTGATGTCCGTAATAGTGCCAGGTGATGTCATCTGTATCAGCATTGTCAGCTGATGTTATGCTGTGTTAGCTGATGTCATCTTGGGGCTGTCATCTCGAATCAATAGTGTCAGCTGATCTATTGTGTCAGTCAGCATTTAATGCTGATGGTCGTTTTTATCAATTGGTATCAGTGAAGGCATTTTATGCCACTGTTAACAGCTATCCACGTTGCAATATTGATGTGCACTGTTTTCCTCAACTTTGTTAAAAACGGCGTCGGTGCTGTCAACTGATGTTAGTAATGTCAAAGAGTGAATCTTGATGTTATTTGCTTAGCTAAACGAACTAGAGGGTTCAGTTCCTGAACCGATTATGTGCCTCTGCAATCCTTTACACTACCGCCCACAGGATGAGTATGGGGTGCATAACAAAGAAAGCAATTGAATTGATAGACCGTTATCAAACAGCTGTCAAAACAGAGTGACAGTGACGCAGAGTAACATCTGTGACAGCGTTTCAGGTTCCTATACCCTCGCGAGCTGTGGCGTCAGCAGCATGGGAAAACAGAAATAGATCTGAGAGCAAATGTCAAGGGTGGATCCAAGAAGCCAGGGTGGAGGAGATAATCGCTGCCTTCGAGTAACTTGATGCCAGTAATCCAGTTCTTTAGCGAGTCGAGTCGCTGATAGCGATATGGACCAAGGCGAGTCTTGGCCTGTTTGCGTGCTGAAGTTGGTGGCTTTCTTTTGAGTCTGTTTGCAAGCACTTGGGCTGGACGGTAGGGCGACGGTCTCGCTTCATGCAGGGCGGTGTTCAATTCCTTCCGACTGTCCAAGTGGTTGGGCACCATTCCTTGCCCCCGTCCCATCCCAAATCCTTATCCTGACCCGACCTTCCAAGTGCTATATAGTCATAATGGCTTGGTGCTTTCTCCTGATAACTACCTTGCGTCTGTTTGGGCTTAATAGTTGTTGGAACGACAGGCAAACATAATCACACACACACACACACACACACACACACACACACACACACACACACACACACACACACACAACCTCACGACTGAGTACGGGGTATCGCAGCTGAGTGATAGCGTTCAAGGGTCGTAGTCTTAATGGCCCGGGTTCGATTCCCGGCGGAGGCGGAAACAAATGGGCAGAGTTATTTTCACCCCTGGCGCCCTTGTTCACCCAGCAGTAAATAGGTACCTGGGAGTTAGACAGCTGCTACGGGCTGCTTCCTGGGTGTGTGTGTGTGTGTGTGTGTGTGTGTGTGTGTGTGTGTGTGTGTGTGTGTGTGTGTGTGTGCGTGTGTGTGCGCGTGTGTGTGTGCGTGTGTGTGTGTGTGTGGAAGAGAAATATATGCAGTCATTATAGAGGAAAAATAAATTGGTTAGAAAGGCGGGGTCCAATAGCACGATTCTGCGTACAAATAGTAAATACACACATCCCCAGGAAACAGCTTATTGCAACTGTCTAACTCCCAATGCCTATTTACTGCTAGGTGAACAGAGACACCAGGGTGAAAGAAACTGTTCATTTGTTTCCGCCTCCGCCGGGGATCGAAACCGGACTCTTAGGACTACGACCCCAGAACGCTGTCCACTCAGCGGCGAGGGCCCCCCTGTGTGTGTTCTCACCTAGTTGTGCTTGTGGAGGTTGAGCTCTGGCTCTTTGGTCCCGCCTCTCAACGGTCAATCTACTGGTGTACAGATTTCTGAGCTTCTCGAGCTCTATCATATCTTCATATGAAATTGTGTATGGAGTAATTCTCCACCACATCACTTCCTAGTGCATTCCATTTAGTGTGTGTGTGGGGGGGGGAGGGGTGTGTGTGGGTGTGCGTGTGTGCGCGCTGGCTGTAAATGCATTATGATCTGTAAATTACTGCGCAACGAGGCTCGTTGTGCGCAGACTGCGATAGAATGCACAGAGGAATCTGGTGTTGTGTTGCGCTTCTGAGAACTTGTACTCTTAACTCCTCACAAGCGGTACCTCCCTCACCCCCCCCCCTTCACTACCACCACCCCCTCACTACCACCCCCCCCTCCCCTCACTACCACCACCCCCTCACTACCACCCCCCCCCCCCCCTCCCCTCACTACCACCACCCCCTCACTACCACCCCCCCCCTCCCCTCACTACCACCCCCTCCCTCACTACCACCCCCTCACCACCACCTCCCCTCACCACCACCTTCCTTGAGGCTACCTTGAGGTGCTTCCGGGGCTTAGTGTCCCCGCGGCCCGGTCGTCGACCAGGCCTCCTGATTGCTGGACTGATCAACCAGGCTGTTAGACGCGGCTGCTCGCAGCCTGACGTATGAGTCACAGCCTGGTTGATCAGGTATCCTTTGGAGGTGCTTATCCAGTTCTCTCTTGAACACTGTGAGGGGTTTGCCAGTTATGCCCCTTATGTGTAGTGGAAGCGTGTTGAACAGTCTCGGGCCTCTGATGTTGATAGTTCTCTCTTGAACACTATGAGGGGTCGGCCAGTTATGTCCCTTATGTGTAGTGGAAGCGTGTTGAACAGTCTCGGGCCTCTGATGTTGATAGTTCTCTCTTGAACACTGTGAGGGGTCGGCCAGTTATGTCCCTTATGTGTAGTGGAAGCGTGTTGAACAGTCTCGGGCCTCTGATGTTGATAGTTCTCTCTTGAACACTGTGAGGGGTCGGCCAGTTATGCCCCTTATGTGTAGTGGAAGCGTGTTGAACAGTCTCGGGCCTCTGATGTTGATAGTTCTCTCTTGAACACTGTGAGGGGTCGGCCAGTTATGTCCCTTATGTGTAGTGGAAGCGTGTTTAACAGTCTCAGGCCTCTGATGTTGATAGTTCTCTCTTGAACACTGTGAGGGGTCGGCCAGTTATGCCCCTTATGTGTAGTGGAGGCGTGTTGAACAGTCTCGGGCCTCTGATGTTGATAGTTCTCTCTTGAACACTGTGAGGGGTCGGCCAGTTATGTCCCTTATGTGTAGTGGAAGCGTGTTGAACAGTCTCGGGCCTCTGATGTTGATAGTTCTCTCTTGAACACTGTGAGGGGTCGGCCAGTTATGCCCCTTATGTGTAGTGGAAGCGTGTTGAACAGTCTCGGGCCTCTGATGTTGATAGTTCTCTCTTGAACACTGTGAGGGGTCGGCCAGTTATGTCCCTTATGTGTAGTGGAAGCGTGTTGAACAGTCTCGGGCCTCTGATGTTGATAGTTCTCTCTTGAACACTGTGAGGGGTCGGCCAGTTATGCCCCTTATGTGTAGTGGAAGTGTGTTGAACAGTCTCGGGCCTCTGATGTTGATAGAGTTCTCTCTCAGAGTACCTGTTGCACCTCTGCTTTTCAACGGGGGTATTCTGCACATCCTGCCATGTCTTCTGGTCTCATGTGGTGTTATTTCTGTGTGCAGGTTTGGGACCAGCCCCTCAATTATTTTCCACGTGTAAATTATTATGTATCTCTCCCGCCTGCGCTCAAGGGAGTACAGATTTAGGCTCTTTAGTCGGTCCCTTCCCGCACACCAAGACTATTATTATTATTAACATCTTTATTGACAAAATTAATTACAATTTTGCCTAATCTGAGGATTTTGATAGTCTTATTAAATTGAGGTTAATGCTAGTATTCACTGTCACGCAGGACAGAGGGTCATACATAAGACAATAGGTCTAAACTGTAGGCTGAAGCACATATATATCACGGTTACAATCAATGTTTTAATGTGTGGATATGTGAAAACAACTTTCTATTGTGCACTGCCACACAAGGGCAGGGATGGGTTCATAAGTGATACAGCTTAGAATATAAGTAGAAATTGTTCTTCATTCTTTAAAATGGACAAGCAAATTTTGGGTAAATTGTTAGGATGTCGTCCAGAACACCTGAGTCAATAAAATAGTTACACAGTTGGTGGTACAATAGGCCAGGAGGTCTAAAGTCCTTTACGGTTTCACATTCATCAATATAGTGTTCTAGTGAGTGCATTAAAGGTTTATCACAGAGTTTACAATCTGAATATTCTGGTAGTGGCTCAGCCTCACTAACCTGCCAGATGTGTCTATAGCCAAGGCGAATTCGCGCAATTACTACATCACATTGCCTGGTCCGGTTACTGTGCTGACCATACAAATACCTATTATTACAGAACTTGTCATAACTTTTAATACTGCAGCTTTCAGGTCTCTGTGCATTTCTTAGTTCTTCTAAATCTGAATTAATTTCTTTAATTTGTATGTTTCTAATAACTGCATTAGATAGTCCAAAGTCATAATCAATGTTTTCTTTCCTGCAAGCCTCATTGGCCAATTGATCTACAAAGTCATGTTTTTCAACTCCAACATGGGATGGGATCCACACAAATTTTATACAAGAATTATTATCATTGGCAAAAATTACATTCCATTTAATATTACAAGCTACTTCCGACATACATTGTGATGGGTTATTTAAGGACTGCAGAGCACTTTTAGAGTCACAGAAAATAACTCCACCACCATTGAGCTTAAGGTATTCAGTGGCTAGATAAATACCCAATAGCTCGGTCTGTGTCGTGCTTGCCCAGTTGTTCAATCTCTGTGTACTAGTCATGATCATTTCATTCCCTTTATACACTGCACATGCACAACCTGTTCTACCAGTGCCTAACTGCACAGAGCCATCAGTAAAGGCATAGGATTCAGTCGGTTTGAGAATTTGAAGATGACTGTCAATAGCTTCTAATGTTATACATCTCAAAATGTCAGTGTTATACATTTGTTTTACACTGATGGGAGTATAATGCAGAGAGACCTCCACATCTTTCCAAGGGGGAATATAGTGAACAGTTTTATCAGGGTTAAGAGATACATTCAGTTTCTGAAGATTATAGACACAACAACTGAGCCACACACTGTAGGGAGCTTTTTGCTACGGATTGAGGGAACAGTCAGAATTGTTTGAATGGATCTCAATTTAATTTGAATAGAGCTGGGGGGACCATTATTTTTCAAAGTTTTGGCGCAAAACATAGTACTAAGTAGAACTATTCTTTCGTAAATGGAAGGTAAGTTTAGTTCCTTTCTCATGTTAACAATTCTGACAGTTCTAGGACAACCCAGGATGATGCGCATGGCATCATTCTGTACTACATCTAGGCCTTGTAATTGTTTAGGAGAAAAATTAAGAAGATGCAAGGCATAATAATCAACAACAGATCGTATAAAGGCAATATAAAAACTACGAGCATATTTTATGTTAATGCCAAATCCTTTGCCAACAAGAGTTCTGAGAGGTTTAAGACGCTCAACAAGTTTTTTACGCAGGTTGCTGATGAGATTTGTATCATTAACCTCGACTCCAAGATATTTATAAGACTCACAAGTCTCCACGGGCACTCCATTAATAGTATAGTTAGCATGAAGAGAATGGGGAATAAGAACCCTTGTTTTATCAACAGAGATTATGAGGCCACATTCTACTACTTTCTTGGAGAATGCATCAAGTAACATTTGTAGCCTTGGTTTACTGTGTGCCATAATACAAATATCATCAGCATAACATATAACTGTTTCCGTAGGTTGTACAGGTATGTCATGGATAAGTTTGTGCATAAGTATATTGAAGAGCATAGGGCTTAGGACACCGCCTTGAGGTGTGCCTAGTTCGAATGCATCTGTTCTTGTACTTTTAACTCCTTTAAATAGGACACTAGCACGCCTGTTGGATAGGTAGCTCTTTATCCAACTCAGAAGATTACCTTTGATTCCAAATTCAGCAAGTTGCTCTAATATTATTTCGCCATTCGCTACATCGAAAGCTGACTTTAGGTCAATAAAGGCTGCCTGTGTCCCATCCTGGGAGTTTACAAAATATTCAGCAAAGCATGTTTGTGTGCTACACTTGGGCATGAACCCATATAGGTTTGGGGCCAGTTTTTCTTTGACCTGAAACATGACACGATTGAGAACAATTCTCTCCAAGACTTTACACATGCAAGATGTAAGGGAAATGGGTCTGAATTTTTGAGAGTTAGGTTTAGGAATTGGTATTATGAGACTTTGTGTCCATTTCTTTGGCAAGATACCTTGTGAGAGACTCATTTGATAGAGGTCAAGCAGAGGGTGGCTAGGGACATCATTCAGTAAGCTCAAGATGTTATAAGTTATACCATCCTCACCAGGGGCAGTTTGCTTAGGTTTTCCTAATGCTGATGTTAATTCAAAGGGGGTTATAGGAAACTGATCCGTTAAATCTGGTGAGGAGCGTGCTATTTCAATATTAAAGTTTCTGTTAATGTTGGTATGTCTTAAATGCTGCTGTATATCTGGGGGTAAGGAAGAAATTTGTGAGACACTAGACCATTGAGCTAGGAGCATGTCAGCATATTCTGCAGGAGTATGATGAAGCTGAACTGGGGCTGAAGGTTTGGTAATGTTTTTAATTTTGTTCCACATTTCTGATAATGTTGTAGTTCTATTGATACCTTGTAGGAATTGTTCCCAATATGTGTTCTTAACTTGACCCTTAAGCTCGCGAAAATCTCTGTTGGCATTAAGGAATGCAAGTAAATTGTCAGCTGTTTTGTCTCGTTTATAAGAGTCAGCAAGCTGAAGCACTTTAGCTCGCTCTGCAATAATAATAGGATCCTCTGTCCATGAGGAAGAACGAGTGTTCTTTTTTTTCTTTGATTTAACCCAGGTATCATAATAACTGGTAATGATACTGACAAGATCATTGTAAAAGTGGTCCACTGATACAGGTGTATACCCAGTGTACCACTTATGTACATAAGCCTTAAAGTGCTGTTTAAGGCCATCTTGGCCACCGGGAGAAAAATGATTTTGTGGGTATTTTGTGTCCTGTGGAAGATCGTCAAGGGGCTGTTCGTCTTGTTATTAACTTCCGGGATCATTTATGGTAATATTTTCTACTGATAAAGAGAGCTGGTAAAAGGTCATTTGTAGTGACGACTGCACAGAGCGGGACCTAACTTTAATGGACATTAGTAAAGTCCAAAATTCAGTCTTCGAGACAACAATAAAGTGGATGAGCGGCTACAAGCTTCCGGAGATCCTACCCTGCCTCAAGAAGATACTTGGTGTATAGGAAAGTAGCCTATGTGAACCCCACCAGGAGCCGAGGGTCACCTGACAGGGCTGGACGGTAGAGCGACGGTCTCGCTTCATGTAGGTCTGTATTGCCGCTCACGGTATATGGTATGGGGTCCACAACCCGTTCTCGCACTTTAAGTCAATATTGACTTATTAAATAAGTGCATATGTGACATACTAATTTATTGTAAATATTTTATTTTACCTTGAGAGCTTCATAGAAAACACCGACCTTACCTAACCTTCTTAGTATGTTAAGATAAGCATCTTATTGCTTCGTAATTACAATTATTACTTAACCTATTATGGGCATAGGTTAATTGGATGGATGTGGACCCCACATCCGTCGACAGAGTGGGTTGTGCATAGAGTTGACCTTACCAGAAGCGATCTTACCCGACATAGCGAGAATACAAGCTGAATATTAATCTACGAACTTTGTTGTTTCCAAGAAGGGATGCTCAAGGTCACCTAGTCTGTGGGGAAGGGGGGGGAGGAAGAACTGGTGTGTGTGTGTGTGTGTGTGTACTCGCCTATTTGTGCCTGCGGGATCGAGCATTGACTCTTGGATCCCGCCTTTCTAGCCATCGGTTGTTTACAGCAATGACTCCGTCCCATTTCCCTATCATACCTAGTTTTAAAATTATGAATAGAGTTTGCTTCCACAACCTGTTTCTTAAGTGCATTCCATTTTTCCACTACTCTCACACTAAAAGAAAATTTCCTAACATCTCTGTGACTCATCTGAGTTTCCAGCTTCCACCCATGTCCACTCGTTCTGTTACTATTCCGTGTGAACATTTTGTGTATTTTCACTCTGTCAATTTCCCTGAGTATATACATATTTCAATAGCAAAGTTTCAGAATAAGTGCTCGATTACACAGTAAATTTGTCTGACTTTCTTTCTGTCTACCCGTGTCTCTGTCAGTTCCCTGTCTCTGCCTCTTCAAATATTACTTAGTTAATTCTGTCTCTCTGTTCAACTGTGTCAGTCAATTCTGTGTCTGTTCAACTGTGTCAGTCAATTCTGTCTCTGTTCAACCGCGTCAGTCACTTTTTTTCTTTGTTCAACTAAGTCAATCAGTCTTAGCTGTGTATTTAACTGTGTCTCAATCAATCTCCAATCTCTCTGCTTAACTGTGACTATCAATCTCTCACCTCTATCACCCTTCAATGGTGACAGTCGACTAGTTACTTTAACCTTAGTCAAACCCTTAGTCTTTCTCGGTCATAACCCATTAACCAAAATATGATTTTAGGAAAATTCTCTAAAAATATGTCAGTGAGGCAGAGCAAGAAACAGGTCTTATCATCATACAGAGGAAAAGCCTCGCCAAACGGCACGATTGGAAAGTTGAAATTTAAGTTAAAAGTGATAGTTGAAGGTGAAAGTTGAAAGTGATAATATATACATGTCGGTAGGATTATAGCAACAGTAAAATGAAAATTTATACATGCCAGTAGGATTACGTACAGTAAAATTGTAATTTATACATCCTGGTAGGATTCGCCCCATTTTTGTGTTACTTCTAACGTGTATATACATATTCATATTCATATATATATATATATATATATATATATATATATATATATATATATATATATATATATATATATATATATAATAACATTGAATTAGTAAACAAAAAATAAAGTCGAGTTGAAAGTTCCGCTTTCCGTATGGGAACATTCTAATCACATTTGCATATAAATCATGCAATTGGTGTGTGTATTTTGTGTGTGTGTGCGTGAGTGTGTGTATGTGTGTGTGTGTGTGTGTGTATGATTGTGTGTGTGTGTGTGTGTGTGTGTGTGTGTGTGTGTGTGTGTGTGTGTATGAGTGTGTGTGTGTATGTGTATGAGTGTGTGTGTGTATGTGTATGAGTGTGTGTATGAGTGTGTGTGTGTGTGTGTGTGTGTGTGTGAGTGTGTGTGTGTGTGTGTATGTGTGTGTGTGTGAAGGGGGGGTCACTCACTGTGCAAGCGTACCAACCCGGGTGAGGTGGAAATAGATTTGCTGATTTAGATATAGAGAAATCCAGTTTTGTGAACTTCAGCTCAAATATTACCACAATTATATAATTATCCACATAATTTGCTTCCATGTATTAATAACAGTAATAGTGATGATAATCCTGTTAATAAAAAGTTATTATTATCTATTTACTATTATTAGTAATGTTACTAATAATAGTAACATTACTAGGTCGGGAGGGGAAGAGTATTGACTGAGCGTTCAAAACAAAGAGCGATAAAAAAAAAAAACAATAGAACGCAAAGACACAGATGTTAGACACACAAAGGAGACATAGAAATAGGAGAAAAGACATATTAAGACTTCCTGTACAATGGGCTCTTGTGACCTGTGTAAGGATTCCATCCTCTAAAACACCTCCACCCCCCCTCCCCATTCCCACCCCCTCTCAACCCCCATTCCCCATGCCCCTCCCCCCCCTTAAACCCCTCGCCCATTCTCTCTCCCGAATTTCCAAACCTTCCATCTGAACATGTCTAAGTTCACCCCCCCCCCCTCACCCCTCCTACAACGCCGCCTGAGAGGCGGTTTGTAGGAGGGGGAAAGGGGAATTCCACCCCTCCCCATGTCAACAACCCCTTCCCAATCCCACCCACCTTCCCCATCCTTCTTGGATTGCCACTCCCTGAAACATCTAGCGTCCTAACCTAACCTATCGAACCCGAAGCGTATAGAAAACGTGGACATTTACGAGCCCTTACTTCTCATGGTAGGTTGCATTTGTAACGTTGCGTGAGCACAACGTACAAAACGCGACCTGTTAAGTTGAGAGGACGAGTTGAACTGAGGGGGGAGGGGTGAGAGACACTCCAATCCACCCCCACCCCTTTCCACGATTCCCCCCCCCCCCCACCTTAATCATCCATCCCACCTAATTCCCCCCTTTCCCCCCAAGAGTACCTGATGCTCCAGGGAGAGGAGAGAGAGATGGATGCTGCTAAGAGATGAAAATTGATGACTGAAGGCTAATGTTTCAGTCTTTACCTATTTTATATCCGTTTTGCGCTCTGAATTTTCTGTCAGTCTTTGCATGTTCATCATCATCATTTTATTCAACATTTTCTCCACTATCGTACCGACGATGCTAATTAATCCGAGCCATGCTTAGTAATAAATTGATTACAGCAAGAGAGTAATTAATGCAGCCTCAACACCTCTCCTGAAACTCATAAATTATTTAAGTAGCAACGTACCTCTTACCAAAATTAGAAACAAGAAAAATCTACTTTTAATATAATCTATATTCTAAACTGACGATAAAAATTACACTGCTATATTGTTACAGCTATACACTATATATATATATATATATATATATATATATATATATATATATATATATATATATATATATATACTTGGATCCTGCAAATACCTTGCAGTATTGCAACATGATGTCCTGAAAGGGTACCAGTTGCAATGTTGGGCACGGGCCTTAGTACACAGGCTGAAGGTTTCTGTACCCTTTCCTACTGTTCTGAAATCCCTTTTCCATCCCATTGGTCTTGAACACTTTGCTTCGTACTCCCGCTCCTTTGTCCTATTCACAGATGGGTTCGAAGTCTGCCGACGGTGTATAGGCTACTCCGTTGTTCTCCCAGATGGGACCTCTATGGGCTGTCTGCGCCCTTCGACGACGGCGGGACATCTTCAGCTTCACAGTTGAACTTCATGTAAATCTCGTATGCTTTTCGTCAACTGCTTTCCCGACGTCAGCGTTCCTTTGTCTTTGCAGTTGACTTCCGAAGTGGTCTCACGGCCCTGGGGTTGACTTCCGAAGTGCCCTCACGGCCCTGGGGTTGACTTCCGAAGTGCCCTCACGGCCCTGGGGTTGACTTCCGAAGTGCCCTCACGGCCCTGGGGTTGACTTCCGAAGTGCCCTCACGGCCCTGGGGTTGACTTCCGAAGTGCCCTCAGGGCCCTGGGGTTGACTTCCGAAGTGCCCTCACGGCTCTACGGTTGACTTCCGAAGTGGCTTCACGACCCTGGGGTTGACTTCCGAAGTGCCCTCACGGCCCTGGGGTTGACTTCCGAAGTGCCCTCACGGCCCTGGGGTTGACTTCCGAAGTGCCCTCACGGCCCTGGGGTTGACTTCCGAAGTGCCTTCACAGCCCTGGGGTTGACTTCCGAAGTGCCCTCACGGCCCTGGGGTTGATTTCCGAAGTGCCCTCATGGCCCTGGGGTTGACTTCCGAAGTGTCCTCACGGCTCTACGGTTGACTTCCGAAGTGGCTTCACGACCCTGGAATCATATATTCCTGTGCATCCCGTGGTGGTCGATTATTGGCCGTTTCTTAATACCTCCCGAAGATTTCAAGCGAGATATTAAACTTGTAGTTGTTCAACTCACCCAAGTTCAAATTGAACGTTCACTCCAAGCATTAAGGGCGTGACGGCTCCAAGCGAACTAAGATAGAGATGTTCCAACCGTTTCTTCTCAACTAATGCGTCTCATTTCGTACGCATTGGTCCCCATTGTTTAAAATAAGGGGGTACTATGAAAAGTAGCGGCTTGCATATATCTACGTTTTCTATGTGCAGGTTGGTTAGGTTAGGAGGGTGGCTTCGGTTGGTGCGTTTTAATAGTCTTTATTTTGTACGTTTTGGCAAATCAAGAGAACGGCCAGTACGTCAGCCATGCTTCTGCAGGTGCTTGGGCTTCACAGTCCACGGTCCCGAGTTCGATTCCCGGCCGAATCTGAAACAAATGGGCAGCCTTTATTTCATCTGATGAGCCTGTTCACCTAGCAGTAAATAGTACAGGGGAAGGGAAGGGAACTATCAGGAGAAAGCACCTATAACTATAAAGCACTTGGAAAGGGCCAGAATAAGTTTGTTTTTGAAATGGGGAGGAATAGTGCCCAACCACTTGGACAGACCATCGCTCTACCGTCCAACCCAAGTGGTTGAGTTAGGTACATGGGAGTTAGACAGCTGCTGTGAGGTGCTTCCTGGGGGATGCGTGTGTGTGTGTTTTTTTTTTGTGTGTGTGTGTGTGTGTGTGTGTGTGTGTGTGTGTGTGTGTGTGTGTGCGTGCGTGCGTGCGTGCGTGCGTGCGCGCGTGGGTGTGAGAGAGAGAGTACGTGTAAACAATCCACTTGCCTCAGGGTCAACTTAAGGCAGGCACTCGTCTTCCGCCTTCCTAGTGCCAATGATGACACAAGTGGCCAACACTAGTACACACACACACACGAACAAGGGGACACAGGTGGCGACTGAGTACCCAAATGAGCCACAGGGACGTTAGAAAGATTTTTGTTTGGTTGTCTTTTTATCTTTGAACTTTGTCAGGTGGAAGCAAGGAAAGTTTTGTTATTAAATGTTTGTTAAAACTATAAAACCACGAGGATATGAATTTACATGTATAAAAAAGAAAGAATACGAGGCAGAGAAAGAAAGCGAGACAGACAGAGAGCGAGACAGACAGAGAGCGAGACAGACAGAGAGCGAGACAGAGAGCGAGACAGACAGAGAGCGAGACAGACAGAGAGCGAGAGAGAGAGAGAGAATGACAGAGAGACAGAGAGAGAGACAGAGACAGAGAATGAACGTCGAACTGGCTATTTTGTGGGAGAAACATGACTACAAAAACCTAGAATAACTGGCCACTGAGCATCGCAGGTAAGACAATGTTTAAAATATAAAAGAAACATGTTTTCAGTATTATCGCATCTTATACTCGCTTAAAATAAACGTAACACTCTTAGATGGTTCGATGACCCCCCTTCCCATGACCCTGTCTCACCCCCATCCCACCCTCTCCCTCACTCTTCATCCCTCCCTCTCCCTCACTCTTCATCCCTCCCTCTCCCTCACTCTTCATCCCCTCCCTCCCTCTCTCTCCCTTACGCACTCTCCCTCTCTCCTCCCTCCCCACCAATCTCCCTCGTATTTTCGCAGAAGGTCAAGGACCGTATAAGATGTCTCTTGCCAAGCCTCAGCCTTGACTGGCCCTCTGCCTTTCCAGCATCGGATACCAATCCGTTAGGTAGTCTGAATTAATTAATAGGAAGAAATTGGCATAGTAAAAAAAGTGACAGGACCGGTGAGTTTACTATCTCCAAGAACTCCACCGGCATCATGCAAGATTAGTATACTCCAGGAAATTAATAAAAAATTGTAAGAATCGAGTAAGATCAAATCTAGCCTAATGGATGTGTTAATTCTGTTACAGCGTATCCACTGTAATCATGAATAATTCCTGTCAAAATATCAGCAAAGACAAAGTAATATTGAGTGCCATGCCTTCTCAACGCAAGCAGAATGAACTACCATTGTTATATATAAATACCTAGAAAGAAACTACGCTGATCTACCCTGACTCAAGATCTACACTGACGAGATCTTGAGTCAGTGTCCAGTGATCTTGAGTCAAATACCACACAACAAAGTCTTGGAAAAACTAAGTTGAAAACAGAGGGATAATTGGTAACATGAAGAATACTGTGAAAATGATAACTAATCAGGAAAAGGCTGATTAAGTTCCTGGGATTACATCTCGCCTCAGAATCTGCGGAATTGAACGAGCAGTTGTGCTGGCTGCTGAGGGCGCTGAAGGAGACCATATTGAATACTTCATACCCAAGACTCTGCTACAAATTAGCCGAGTCGTCAGGCAACATCTCCGTGACAATTTAACTGAGGAAAGAAGAACAGTTAGAAGAACAATTACAGTCGACACAGTCATTATAGACGAACGTGGTCGAGGGAGAGAATCCACGACCGCAAAATTTAGTCTTGGACAAAAGTAGCCATGAGTGAATTTGTATGAAAAAAACAACTGAGCTTAGGAATTGCTGAATCTATGGTATTCATGGATGGAATATGGAATTTAATCTATGGATGGACCGCCCCTTGAGAGGTAGCCTGCCTAAGGGACACTAGAAAATATGGATAGTGTAACAAACCCCACATTGTTTGAGTTCTAAAACTCTGTCTTACTTTATATAATGAAATTCTCTACCACTCTTTCTTAACACGATCTGGTAATAAGAGGTTTTGGTGTCTCAATAGATGCTGTTAAGAGATACGCCATTTTGCATCCGCAAGGTACGTTAATGGGGGTCTGGTAAATGTCAGTCTCCATGTTTGATAATTCGTTCACTTGAGACAGTTACGTAACGCCCAGCCGAGTCTCCGGTACAAGTGACAGGATGACCAACCTACCCAGCAGGTTTTCTTCCTACTTGGGGGTGTTGTATATACTGATATGGCAATGTGTCCACTCACAGGATGAGTGACGCTGCCCAATACCGTCACTATGACGGTATATTCACTCCCAAAATGAGTGCTGCATCCCAACAAACTCGCTTTTCGGGACAAAATAAAAAAAAATCCAGCGTTCACAGTATATAACGCAATAACTTCTATTTAAACAACAAACAAGCCATCTAAACCGCGTTTTATAATAAGACAACTGCTTATAAAACGAGATGTGCCAAAGCGCTATTAACTGCTCTTAGCTTAGTACACCACAAGCAGGAACTGCTATTAGAGACGGACGCCAGTACGAGGCTTTGTCTTAGTGTAGCCTCGTCCCCTGTAGAGAGGGCACGAGGCTTTGTCTTAGTGTAGCCTCGTC
This sequence comes from Procambarus clarkii, assembly GCF_040958095.1. NCBI lineage: Eukaryota > Metazoa > Arthropoda > Malacostraca > Decapoda > Cambaridae > Procambarus > Procambarus clarkii. The sequence continues at coordinate 12,604,545 of NC_091236.1, forward strand.
CCCTGTAGGGAGGACACGAGGCTTTGTCTTAGTGTAGCCTCGTCCCCTGTAGGGAGGGCACGAGGCTTTGTCTTAGTGTAGCCTCGTCCCCTGTAGGGAGGGCACGAGGCTTTGTCTTAGTGTAGCCTCGTCCCCTGTAGAGAGGACACGAGGCTTTGTCTTAGTGTAGCCTCGTCCCCTGTAGAGAGGGCACGAGGCTTTGTCTTAGTGTAGCCTCGTCCCCTGTAGGGAGGACACGAGGCTTTGTCTTAGTGTAGCCTCGTCCCCTGTAGGGAGGGCACGAGGCTTTGTCTTAGTGTAGCCTCGTCCCCTGTAGGGAGGACACGAGGCTTTGTCTTAGTGTAGCCTCGTCCCCTGTAGGGAGGGCACGAGGCTTTGTCTTAGTGTAGCCTCGTCCCCTGTAGAGAGGGCACGAGGCTTTGTCTTAGTGTAGCCTCGTCCCCTGTAGAGAGGGCACGAGGCTTTGTCTTAGTGTAGCCTCGTCCCCTGTAGAGAGGACACGAGGCTTTGTCTTAGTGTAGCCTCGTCCCCTGTAGAGAGGGCACGAGGCTTTGTCTTAGTGTAGCCTCGTCCCCTGTAGAGAGGGCA
>NC_091236.1:12612632-12630132 GCF_040958095.1 Procambarus clarkii
ACTTAAGGCTGATGTTTGAATGAATACTGCAGTTCAGGACCTGAGGAGTAAGTGGGTTCAGGTGTGCTTGAAGAGGTTGTAAGTTATAGCGGGGCGAGTCATTTAGACTTGTGTACACAGTTGGACTCTGTACCAAAGTAGGATCCAAGAACCTTTACAATCATTAAAGACTATGTTATCTTTATTTTTGTTAGGTTAAGTTTAGTGTTTTTTATCTGTTTTTAAGGCTAGCAATGACGTGGAGAGATACATACTTCTCTCAGGTCTTAGACTCTACTCATTTAGGTGAATACTTGATGCGTGTCGGACCATCAAGGAATATACTCACATAGTTGTAGGTGTTGGTGGTGTTGCATACAGGATGAGTTTGTATGTGAGGAAGCTGTGAAGTGATACGATAAGGTTTGAAAAGATCGAATCAGTCAATCAATCAATCAATCATTGTTGCATAGATAACACAGTACATAATGAACCCTCCTCAAGAACGTCACGAGGCTTTGAGAGAATATGTAGGTTATCCGGACCTATCTTATCGGTCTTATTATTTTTATTTTCTTTTATTTCTATTTTATTTTTATTTCTATTTTTCTATTATTTCTATTTTATTTTATTATTAAATATTTATATATTTATAATAATAATAATTATTATCCGGACCGGTCTTATTATTTTTTATATATATCAGAACTCATATTTTTTTTTTAGTCAATGATGCAATTCAAGCGTACATGAAATTCAGTATTTGTAATTGTATTGCATAAGGATAATTATCTTGGGTAACGTTGAAGACATGTCGAAGTGAATACGTGGCTGAGTGGACAGCGCTCTATGGTTGTAGTCCTAAGGGCCCGGGTTCGATCCCCGGTAGAGGCAGAAACAAATGGGCAGAGTTTCGTTCACCCTTATGCACTGTTCACCTACTAGTAAATAGGTACGTTGGTAAATAGGGAGTTAAACAGCTGCTACAGGCTGTTTCCTTGGAATGTGTGTGTGAGAGAAAGAAATATTATAAGTAGACATAATTGAGGAAAACTAAATTGGTTGGAAAGGCGGGATCCAAGAGCTAATAGCTCGATTCTGCAAATACAAATAGTAAATACACATATACATGATACACCTAGACAAAACCCAGAGAAGATTGACTGGGAACCGTTCAATAACTGATCGCCCCTTTCCACCCAGCAGTAATTGGGGACCTGGGAATAAAACCAATTGAAGGGCCGTGTTCCAGAGAAAACCAGTAGGCTAAAACTCACCATGAGTTATGGGAAGGGAAAGCTCTCACCTAAGAGGAGCCAGATGGCATCTAATCCTGTACCCACCTACCTAAATAAAAGGAAATAGTGATTGAATCAATAGATTTTGCGTATAAAGCATGGCGTTCGTGTTGTAATTATTGTATTGAAAGATAAACTCATTTGTGTGTGAAATTCTGGATTATTAATTGCCGTGTATAAGGGCCATGATGAAGCAGTGTTATCCTGTTATCACGGCGGACTAAATGTAGCGGAAAAAATTTGATAGTGACAATAAGTGTTATTAATTTACATCAGTGACAGTTTTGGGGACTTATTTTGGCAGTGTTTTTATTTAGTTGTGCTTGCAGGGGTTGAGCTTTGGCTCCTTGGTCCCGCCTCTCAACTCTCTACTCACCTAGTTGTGAGTTAAGCCAAGGTGTAACAACTTTATTACAAGTTGTAACAAGCTGAAAATAGAGACAGTTTCGGTTTGTGTTTCCAAGCATATGAGCATATATATAGTTTGATTTTTTTTTTTTGCAAATGAAAAATACATTTGTTATGAATACATCACTGTATTCATCACTGTAACCATCATCACTGAATAATGCCTTCATCTTAGTGACTATCATCACTTCCCGGGCTCCGTCGTATCCCTCCCATCTGCTACAACAACCCCTATCCTTCCCTATCCTTCCCTATCCTTCCCTATCCTAGGAAATGTAGATGTTTCTCTCTCAGAATGTTTGGTAATATGTTTATTGTTTGTGATGTGTTTATATGTATGTATTAACACGATGTACTGAACGGGGTGAGAATAGCTTGAGCTACCTCATCCCTTTGTGTGTATTTTACCTCAATAAACTTATTTCAATTTCAATTTCTCTATCCTTCAGTTTCCCCTGCTGCTGCCTGCTGTGTTTACATTTTCAAGACACTTATGGAAACATATTTGCCACATGTGAAAGAAATTCCCAGAATCAAGAGGAGAAATCTCCACTCACTATATCAGGGGGGTTATCTTAATTATGCTATCCATACCCCTTGACATATCAGGACCAAATAATAGGGGAAATATAGGACTCTGAACAATTTGTACAAAGTTATATGATAAAATCCATATGATTTACGGTAATCTCTCTTTGTTCCTTGCTATCTAAATATACATCAGGATTCACTAAGCTATTACGACTATATACAGTAGGTCTGTATATAGAGGTAATTATAATATCATGAATTAAAACCAAATTATTGAAGTCATTCTGGTACCCAAGGGGACTGGTGTTGGTGGGGATTTCGACAGTAGGGAGTATGGGGACAAATTGGGATAATCCATCGGAGGCCACGAATCGTATAAAGTTTAGAAATCTTTTCATAAGAACATAAGAATGAAGGTAACTGCAGAAGGCCTATTGACCCATGCGAGGTTACCTTACCTTACCTTGAGGTTACCTTTGAGGTGATTTCGGGGCTCAGCGACCCCGCGGCCCGGTCGTTGATCAGGCCTCCTCGTTGCTGGACTGGTCAACCAGGCTGTTGGCAGCTCCTATTTCTATCCACCCAATCCTATTCTATATATATATATATATATATATATATATATATATATATATATATATATATATATATATATATATATATATATATATATAACTGAAAACTCACACCCCAGAAGTGACTCGAACCCATACTCCCAGAAGCAACGCAACTGGTATGTACAAGACGCCTTAATCCACTTGACCATCACGACCGGACATAATGAGGTGATAGCCGAGGCTATTTGAACCACCCCACCGCCGGCACTCGGATAGTTATCTTGGGCATAGCATTTTACCAAATCACCTCATTCTTTGGGGCACACGTGAGGAACACAAATGCGAACAAGCCTGAATGGTCCCCAGGACAATATGCAACTGAAAACTCACACCCCAGAAGTGACTCGAACCCATACTCCCAGAAGCAACGCAACTGGTATGTACAAGACGCCTTAATCCACTTGACCATCACGACCGGACATAATGAGGTGTTAGCCGAGGCTATTTGAACCACCCCACCGCCGGCACTCGGATAGTTATCTTGGGCATAGCATTTTACCAAATCACCTCATTCTTTGGGGCACACGTGAGGAACACAAATGCGAACAAGCCTGAATGGTCCCCAGGACAATATGCAACTGAAAACTCACACCCCAGAAGTGACTCGAACCCATACTCCCAGAAGCAACGCAACTGGTATGTACAAGACGCCTTAATCCACTTGACCATCTGGGGTGTGAGTTTTCAGTTGCATATTGTCCTGGGGACCATTCAGGCTTGTTCGCATTTGTGTTCCTCACGTGTGCCCCAAAGAATGAGGTGATTTGGTAAAATGCTATGCCCAAGATAACTATCCGAGTGCCGGCGGTGGGGTGGTTCAAATAGCCTCGGCTATCACCTCATTATGTCCGGTCGTGATGGTCAAGTGGATTAAGGCGTCTTGTACATACTAGTTGCGTTGCTTCTGGGAGTATGGGTTCGAGTCACTTCTGGGGTGTGAGTTTTCAGTTGCATATTGTCCTGGGGACCATTCAGGCTTGTTCGCATTTGTGTTCCTCACGTGTGCCCCAAAGAATGAGGTGATTTGGTAAAATGCTATGCCCAAGATAACTATCCGAGTGCCGGCGGTGGGGTGGTTCAAATAGCCTCGGCTATCACCTCATTATGTCCGGTCGTGATGGTCAAGTGGATTAAGGCGTCTTGTACATACCAGTTGCGTTGCTTCTGGGAGTATGGGTTCGAGTCACTTCTGGGGTGTGAGTTTTCAGTTGCATATTGTCCTGGGGACCATTCAGGCTTGTTCGCATTTGTGTTCCTCACGTGTGCCCCAAAGAATGAGGTGATTTGGTAAAATGCTATGCCCAAGATAACTATCCGAGTGCCGGCGGTGGGGTGGTTCAAATAGCCTCGGCTATCACCTCATTATGTCCGGTCGTGATGGTCAAGTGGATTAAGGCGTCTTGTACATACCAGTTGCGTTGCTTCTGGGAGTATGGGTTCGAGTCACTTCTGGGGTGTGAGTTTTCAGTTGCATATTGTCCTGGGGACCATTCAGGCTTGTTCGCATATATATATATATATATATATATATATATATATATATATATATATATATATATACCGGCACAAAGAGAACCACACTTATCCAGACCTAACGACCCTCAGAAGCGCCCTGATGGGGTCACCTTGCTACCTTGGAAGGATGGTAAGCAAGTGGTATGGGACTACACGTGCGCTGCCACACTGGCCAGTACCTACCTCCACTACAGCACACGTGAAAGCGGTGGTGCTGCTTCTTTCAGGGAATCGCAGAAAATTATTAAATACAGAGGTCTAGCACACTGCTACAGCTTTGTTCCGATCGGCTCGGAGACCCTCGGTTCGTGGGGAAAATGTGCATTGAAGTTCCTGAAGGAATTGGGGGACAAATTGATCAGCGCTACAAAAGACCAGAGAGCAAAAAGTTTCTTGTTCCAGCGCCTCAGTGTTGCAATTCAGAGGGGAAATGCCTGTTGCGTCTTGGGCACTAGTCCAACTTCAGAGGAATTCGAAGAAGTGTTTGACTTGCAACAATGATCGAACCCGTCTGTGACATCAATGTTTCCCATTGTTGTGTTTTTCAAGAGATCCATAACCTTTAAGCACCTTTTTGCATTATTATTTTTGTATCAACCCATGTATATCCTATATATATATATATATATATATATATATATATATATATATATATATATATATATATATATATATATATATTTATATATATATATTTATATATATATATATATATATATATATATATATATATATATATATATATATATATATATATATATATATAATGTCTAACCTTCGATTGAAACAATCAAGTGTAGACAAATCACTGCAAGCAAAGACACTACCTAACAGATGAAGGGGGGGGGGGGGAGGGTGAGCCTCCTGGTCTCCGAGCCTTGTAACCACACAACGTAATGGTCACGATAATGACCTTGTTACAACTTTTGTTACGGAGTGGTTACATCTTGTTAACAAGTTTTTGTGACGTGTAAGAAAAGTTGAAACAACTTGTTCGAACGTTGGCTTTTGTCATGTTTGGCTGGAAGGGGAAGGAGTTATCAGGGGAAAGTGCCAAGCTATTACGAGTATATGGCACTGGGAAGGGATCAGGATAAGGATTTGGGATGGGACAGAGGGAAAGGAATGGTGCCCAACCACTTGGACGGTCGGGAATTGAACGCCGACCTGTATGAAGCGAGACCGTCGCTCTACCATGTTTGGCGCGAGCTGACCTCTACTCTATATAGCGACCACCACTGAAATGTGGAGTCAGCAAGACACATCATAACCAGAAACTGTCCAACCACTTGGGCTGGACGGTAGAGCGACGGCCTCACTTCATGTGCGACCGTCGCTCAATCCCCCCGACCGTCCGTAAGTGGTTGGGCACCATTCTCTCCCCACCGTCCCATCCCAAATCCTTATCCTGACCCCTTCCCAGTGTTATATAGTCGTAATGGCTTGGCGCTTTCTCATGATAATTGCCTCCCTAACCAGACACTCACGAGCCCAAACAACCCATCTATCATGTCTGGTAAATAGTAAAACGTCAATATATGTGTGTGTGACGGTATTTAATACGCCGCGTTTGTGACGTTAAGATAACGTAAAATAAAAAAAACTGGACCAATTGTTTTAGAGAGCGGGCTGCATAGAGTGTTGTGATACTCACACATTCTTGTGTTACACCTCTAGCGTAAACAACAGAGCTTACTCACTCACTCACTCACTCTGTCCCCTCTCTTCTATAGCCGAACACACACACACACACACACACACACACACACACACACACACACACACACACACACACACACACACACTCACACTAGACTTTATTTCCTTACAGTCACTACCTTGCGTTACCTTGCGTTAATTCCGGGGGTCAAGGTCGCCGCGGCCCGGTCTCTGACCAGGCCTCCTGGTGGGTTGGACTAGTCAACCAGTCTGTTGGATGCGGCTGCTCGCAGCCTGACGTATGAGTCACAGCCTGGTTGGTCAGGTACCCTTCGGAGGTGCTTATCCAGTTCTCTCTTGAACACTGTGAGGGGTCGGCCAGTTATTCCCCCTTATGTGTAGTGGAAGCGTGTTGAACAGTCTCGGGACTCTGATGATGATAAGAGTTCTCTCTCAGAGTACCCTGTTGCATCTCTGCTTTTCAACGAGGGTATTTTGCACATCCTGCCATGCCTTGCAATATTATTTCTGCGTGCAGGTTTGGGACCAGCCCCTCTAATATTTTCCACGTGTAAATTATTATGCATCTCTCCCGCCTGCGCTCTAGAGAATACAGATTTAGGCATTTTAATCGTTCCCAGTAATTTAGTTGGTTTACTGAATGGATTCTAGCAGTACAGGATCTCTGCACGCTCTCCAGGTCAGCAATTCATCCAGCTTTGAAAGGGGGTTGCTCTTGAGCAACAGTACTCCACTCTAAAGAGCACTAGCATCTTGCAAGTGCTCTTTAGAGTTCACTCTTCCACTCACCTGCATCATTGGTACGGCATCTCTTGTTTGACAGGTTCTTGTTATCCAACCTGTCCTTTCCTTCACCACCTGTCCCTTCACAACCTGTCCCTTCACCACCTACACTTCCCTTCACCCCCTACACCTTCTCCTACTTTATATATGTCTCCTATTCCCCCAGTCGCGTGTGAAAGTTCAGGGTTATCTGTTCTTGCTACACTGCTTGAGTTGTCACTATCGTCATCACACTCACCTACATCATCACACCCATCTCCATCACTATCATCATCATCATCATCATCACACCCACTTACATCACCACCACCATTATCGTAATTGCTGCAATTAGCAGCAACTTGATTCCACTTAACCTTCTGCAATCTATAACCCGCCCACTTACAAGACTCACTACCACCACCTCCTGGCCGCTTGTAACAAGGATCCCATTGTTAAGGGTCAACCCAGTTACCTCTCCCCCCCCCCCCCCACCTCTCACCCCCCTTTCTCTACCTTCCACCGCCCCTCCTCCTCCTCCCCCCGCCCCTCCTCCTCCTCCCCCGGCAGTGTTGGGTGAGAAAATAAACGCCAGAGATGGGATCGACACAGGTTTGAATGCCAAGCGCTCGTGCCTGATCCTCTGTTTGTTTACCTTGGGAAACCTTAGAGGAGTGTGGTATAGCGGGTGAGTTTGGGCCGTTCTCTGTGATAGCGACGAGGGAGAATATTTTAATCTGCTTGTACGCTAGTACAAGTGATTGTTTATGTTCAAACACACACACTCAAAGACGCAGACGCATACACACACACACACACACACACACACACACACACACACACACACACACACACACACACACACACACACACACACACACACACACAGCCGACATTGAATGGTTAGGAAATATTTGAAGAGCAAAAAGAAAGGCATCAATACGTCTTCAATTAGGAACCGGAAAAAGCTCTACCAACCATGGCAGGGAGTCCTTCTCCTTAGACGAAACTGAGCCCAATAGTTGATTTATCTTTTTTTCTCTCTCTACCACATTCATGTATGCAGCGATATATATGTATGCATTTATACATTTTTTAGTCTGAGCTAAATGGTTAGAGATCAGCTAATCATATAGTCTAGTGATCTCCCAGCAACAGCAACGATTGTGCAGTATTGCGTTGTTGCAAAGTAAACTTACGACTGCGGTTTGGTCGTGAATTCGAGTTATTGTGCACTCGGTCGCAGAAGGTAATTGAAGTGCAATATTCACATAGGTGAAAGGCCAACTAAAGGGACTTGACGAAGCAATGCCAGTAGGATCTGTGAGGATATCGTGGATTCTAAAGAAGTTGATGAAATACTGTTCTATCCACTTACGATATAGCCAGGGCTATATAATATATATTCAGGGCTTTCCAGGGCTATATGATATAACCAGGGCTTTCAAGGGCTATATGATATATCCAGGGCTTTCCAGAGCTATATGATATATCCAGGGCTATATGATATATCCAGGGCTTTCCAGAGCCATATGATATATCCAGGGCTATATGATATATCCAGGGCTTTCCAGAGCTATATGATATATCCAGGGCTATATGATATATCCAGGGCTTTCCAGAGCTATATGATATATCCAGGGCTATATGATATATCCAGGGCTTTCACTTGAGACCGGAGAATTACCAAACAATTGGAAATAATCACATGTCATCCCAATATACAAGAGAAGCAGCAGGTATGAACCACTAAATTACACACTTGAGAAGTATACCATACAAACTAATAGAGAAAATAAAGAAAATAATGTTTAGTGATAATTTACTAGACATCAATGTCCCAACACGGGGTTTAGGGAAGAAAATCTATTGTATTTCTACGATAGTTTTAACAGATCAGGCTTAGAAGGAACAGCTGGGCAGAATGCCTTTTATTACATTGTCACAATGTATACTGTACCACACACGGGGCTGCTGAGGCATAGAAGCCTTGAACAAATCCACAAGAGCCCTGACGAGGATTCGAACCTACGTCCGAAAGCATCCCAGACGACTGAACATCCTTAATCGACTGAACTACGACATGGTATAAGAATGGGGGGAATTGTGTAAAATCCTAGTTTGTGTCTCGGAGAGGCTGCAGGATCCAAGTAAATTCAGTTGAATTTCTGGTTGCAATTCTTATACCATGTCTTAGCTCAGTCGATTAAGGCAGCGTCTGGGATGCTCTCGGACGTAGGTTCGAATCCTCGTCACGGCCCTTGTGGATTTGTTCATTTGATACATCACGCTATTGTGATTTGTGTGTGTATATTAGCCTCGTATGTGAAGGAGATTCTCTGAAGCTCGTGTGAATCAGAGAATAATAACCGGTAATTAGATGAATAATAACCACTTAATTGGGCGAATGACTAAACACCAGTTTAATATAATCATCAAAATGTAAAAACTTTCATAAAATCTTTAACAAAAATTAAAATTTTCATACAAATCTTACCAGCAAAATCCTAGAATTTGCATAAAAATCCTTAAAACTCTTAAAACTTCCATAAAATCCTTATATTGTCTATAAAAGTCTATAGAAACTTTATTATTAATACTGGTAATGAAGTGAGTGAAGACTCCATATTAATATTACTGATTGACTTTACGGGAAACTAGCCAGTTTAAGAGGCCGGGAAAGACAGCCAGTCATTAGTCACTTGTTGTTGAGAGATTCCTGGAAATGATGACGTCGGAATTATGAGAGATTTGAAGTTTAATGATGATAGATAGAACTGAGGAGGAGAGAAATCGAGGAAGGAAGCCATGGATGATTGATTAGGAACCAATCGTGATCACCCAGCATCAATTAGGGACCAGGGGTGTAAACCGATTTGCGGGCCGTGTTCCAGGGAAAGCGTGTAGATTGGGGCTTACCATTTGTTACAAGAATGGAAAGCTTTAAGCATGTAAATGGAGTCAGACGCCTTCTTCTCCTGTACGGACCTGTGTAAAAGAGAGAGAGAGAGAGAGAGAGAGAGAGAGAGAGAGAGAGAGAGAGAGAGAGAGAGAGAGAGAGAGAGAGAGGAATTGCCATATAATAGAGAAAGCGAGAAAGAAAATCATAGCAAGCCAGAGTAGGGTGAAGCCTCATTAAGAACGTCCAGAAAGCTACCATCAACGTGTGTGTATATACCGGGGTGCTCGTCCAAATAATAGTCACGGTGATTCCTAGAGATTCCTGGTTAGTCATATATGCCTTACCCTCTTAACTCGTTCCTCTCCCTCCCTCCTTCCCTTCTCCCTCCTTCCCCTCTCCCTTCTTCCCCTTCTCTCTCTCACTCCCTCCCCTCACTCCACGACGCTCCTAACTTCTCACCTGTCCTAAACACACGCACAGACCTCTCTCTCTCTCTCTCCCTCTCCCTTCTTTACTCTAATGCATTCTATTCCATTTACCCTTTGCCCTCACCCTTCTCTCCTCCCCCCACACCTCCTCCTCCATTCTCCCCCCCCCCTCCTCTCCCTCGGACTAATTTCATGTTATATGACTCATTATCCAGGTACAGAAGCGACTCACCTGTGGGCCGGCGTATGGTCTGTAATTAGCCTCGTTTCATTGGTTGACGTCACAGTTTAAAGTCGCGTCTCATTAGCTCTTCAAGCTCTGACGTAATCGGTAATTGAACGTACGTCATAAATTTGGCCACGTGTCATTGGGTACTCTTGTAAATGATACCAGAGGCCAAGATTGATATAGTTACATGTCGTTTAATTGCCTAAGGTGTACCTATATTTAAACTTAAGTCATTGGGGCAAATTTATCTGTAGTTAGTTCATTAGGTCAGTATGACGCATTGTAGCTTTACAATGTTTTATCACCTTTAAATGTTCATCCCCCCCCCCCCCCCCAACTTTTATGACGTCATGTGCTGCGTCTTTTCTGATAGGCCAGCTTTAGATATGACGTCACAGGCGTCATGTGATAGGCCAGCTTTTGATATGACGTATTAAATTGCCTTTTGATAGGCCTGCCTTTAATATGACGTCAAGAAACTGTGGTACTAAAATGCTCTTATCCTAACCTACCAGAGGACCCAAAACAGAAAACGGGACAGTATGGTAATTTCACCAGCCGCTGCCATTTTCTATTACGGCAATTTTTGGCCCTTAGGTAGAGTATACGTCAAAATGCGACGTTCTATTACGAGGGCGGGTTGGGTCGACAGTTTTTTATGCTTTAGGATTACAGCATAATCTATAATTTTTATGCTCTATGATTACATCATAATTTAGGCTCTATAGCTGTATAGTGCGCATCTTCGACGTCTGTTGTTTCTTGACCCGGTCCGTTTATCCTGTTGCTGTCTTGTATTACTGTTTATTACTGTTTTGTATTTTCTTCCACTACATCGTTACTCATTGTATTTCTTTATTTCTGCCATTTTTTTCATTTTCTTTCACTTTATTTTTGGGTCTTGTATTTTCTTTCACTTTATTCTTGTGGTCTTGTATTTTCTTTCACTTTATTCTTGTGGTCTTGTATTTTCTTTCACTTTATTCTTGTGGTCTTGTATTTTCTTGTTCCCGCTGACACTCATTCCTCCACAGGTGGGTACAGGAACAGACCATTTCTGGTTCTTGTTAGCAAGCTGAGAGCTTTCTCTCCATTTACTACTTGCTCACATTTAGCCTATTTCCATCTGTTTTTCCCGCGTTCTCTTATGTCTCCTTCGTTAACGCTTCCCTTCAATACCCTTCTGTCTCTTTTGGTTTCTCGCCTCTCCTTTACCACCCTCTTGCATTCCCTATATTCTCGTCTTCCCTTCTTCCTTCCCTTTGACACTCCCTCCTCTCCCTCTTCCTTGTACACCTCCACTCTCTCCCTCCTCCTCTCCCTCTTCCTTGTACACCTCCACTCTCTCCCTCCTCCTCTCACTCGCCTACGCTCTCACCTTTACTGTTATTGCCCCCCAACACAACAATCAAGCCCAAGCCATCAGTGGGTGGCACTAGCTGACGTGAGAGAGAGAGAGAGAGAGAGAGAGAGAGAGAGAGAGAGAGAGAGAGAGAGAGGGAGGGAGGGGTATCCAATAGTCGTGTCTACCAGGGCCGCCTCTGGGAGGGAGAAATACCACCACAGGAGTTAAAAGGTACAACGAGACCCACCTCAATCAATACGAGACTTGCTTTCACACACATACATACTCTACAGTCTCGAAGGTACAATTATGACATTCTTAAGTCATCATTATGTTCTTAGACTTTCTGTATGAGGCGCCTGGGGCTCTCCAGTTGTTTCATACACTTCTATATTCTTGAGGATAGCCTCATAATCCATCAATGAACATTAATTCATTTAAATAAGTACCTTAGCATGCGGTTGCATTTATCACAATCACGGTCCCACAATTACGTCATTGTTATAAAATAGCCGCAAAGAAAATGGACCCCACCATGGATGAGACCAGGACGAAGAGAAACATGTAACTGGGTATTGCAAGGGGCAGGATATAAGATGGGGTATTATATGTAAGGTGGGGCAGGATGGGTCCTTGGAGGAGGAAAGCAGATGGAAGCCTTCTCCATGCGCAGATTACAATGCAAGTTATAATAAAACTCAAGGAGTTAAGGGAGTAATTACACTCTGGGTAAGAAGCCAGGCTAAGAAATTGGACTTGGCTTCCCAGAAACATAAATGGCGCGCGCGTACACACACACACACACACACACAGTTGAGATGCGGGCCGAAAGAGCAAAGCTCAACCCCCGCAAACACAACTAGGTGAATACACACACACATACACACACACACACACACAGCGGGGTAGTTAACAGATGGAATGCATTAGGCAGTGATGTGGTGGAGGCTGACTCCATACACAGTTCCAAATGTAGATATGATAGAGCCCAATAGGCTCAGGAACCTGTACACCATTTGATTGACGGTTGAGAGGCGGGACCAAAGAGACAGACCTCAACCTCCACAAACACAACTAGATGAGTACACGCAAATACACACCTTTAGGTTACAAAAGCAGGATCCAAGAGCTAATAGCTCGATTTGCAAGCACAAATAGTACAAAATCCACACCCACCCATTTTCTTCGAAGCAAGAGTAATCCCATTAAGAAATCCCGTGACTAGTGTGTTAATCACGTCATTAAACATCATGGCTTCAGAGAAGGGAAGTCCTTAACAACCCAACTGTCCTGTAAATCAGGAGAGCGAAGCCTTGTAAGATTGTGTGTTCCCTGGATAGAGACCTAAACAAGGGTACCCAAGACGGAACTAAATTGGCTTAAAGAGAACCTGTCTGATTGGAAACAGAGAGTTTCCAGTGAAGGAACAGATCTCAATGGCATTACAAATTACCTAAATAAAGTTGTCGATGCATTCATGTCCTTGTTTGTATATAATGTACAGCTATATTAAACAAAATCAGGGGGCCAGATTTACGAAGCAGTTACGCAAGCACTTACGAACCTGTACATCTTTTCTCAATCTTTGGCGGCTTTGTTTACAATTATTAAACAGTTAATGAGCTCCGAAGCACCAGGAGGCTGTTTATAACAATAACAACAGTTGTTTAGGAAGTTTTCAAGCTTGTAAACTGTTTAATAAATGTAACCAAAGCCGTCAAAGATTGAGGAAAGATGTACACGTTCGTAAGTACTTGCGTATCTGCTTCGTGAATCTGGCCCCAGGTATCCCAACCACGGAATTGGTATCTTGAGAAGCAATACCAATCCAGAGCAGTAGAGAGGTATATGCAACGAAATTCGCACCAATACGAGAGGAGAAATAGTAACGACATACAAGATTCCAAGGATTGATTAGCGAGATTAACGTGCGTCGTGACTGAGAAATCTAACAGCGGTTTGAAGCACTGGAGTTTAGTGAATACGTTTAATGCATTGAAGATAAGAGACGGTGGATTCAAATTCAATCCACAGATGAAAAAGCAAATTTTTGACCCATTGAAAACTTTTGCATCGTTGCCGGCTGCCCCCAGCAACAGTCTGTTGGACAGAGATGTCACAAGTCAAGCCGGTCCCAAGGCCAGGCTCGGGGAAGAGAAGAACTCTCGGAACCCTCTCCAGGTACACTCCAGGTAAAGCCAAAAGTAAGGAAGCGGACCCAAGACATTATCCTTCCTCCTCTTCTCTCCCTTCTCTACACTTCTAGCTACCAATAAGAACTAAGATCACACATACCTCCTAGCTCACTCCGTCGCCCACTCATACACGTGAATAAGTGTCTGTACTCGAGAATATATATATATATATATATATATATATATATATATATATATATATATATATATATATATAAAATATTATAATGTTCCGATTACGAAGGTGGCGGCACTGAATTAAGTGATATAGTGACATATAAGAGTCAAAACCCTTTTAGCAATATTAAATTATGACCAGGTGGAGTGGGGTTCAAGGTAGAGAGAGAGAGAGAGAGAGAGAGAGAGAGAGAGAGAGAGAGAGAGAGAGAGAGAGAGAGAGAGAGAGAAATTAAAAAGGAGATAGAAAGAATTTGACAGAAAGAGCCGGTCAGAAAGTGACCAGAAACAAGTCAAACAAACATACAGAGACGGCCCAGACAGACAGACACAAACACAACCACATCAACTACAATATAATTTTCACACACATCCACACGTTCTAATTCTAATGGGAGGCATTTCTTATCTATGATCCAAGTTGAGTACTTATCACGCCGTATATTACACCAAGGCTGAGGTAAAAGTGGCTTCTAATTTAGGAGTCTTAGACTGTATCATTAGAGGCAGCCTTAGTACCAGGACTTAATACGAAGAAATTAGTTGTTTTCTACATGTACGTAATTTTAAAAAGAATTGGAGATATACATGAAAACACAACACGTATTCATGTACCTTAGGACACACACACACACACACACACACACACACACACACACACACACACACACACACACACACACACACACACACACACACACACCATCCCTCCCTCCCACCCTTGCTTTACACATGAGTAAATGTCCCATTAGAATACAAGGAAACAGAACGGGTGGACCCAGGTGGAAACAGCACACACACACACAAGTGATCCACGAGAATATTCGTTCAGCCTAGCGTCAGTATGACCTATTTCTAAATTGTAAAGGATGAGGCTTCAGCTCTTGGGCCCCTGCCTCGACAGTCTTTTTTAAAACACTAGAGGAGATAAGAACCAGAGAGAGACATGATTTCGACGTAAATATTACATTTACCGGTTAATAGTATAGAGAGGGATATATAGTGTGTTCAGTAAAAAGGAAGAGAACAGGGTTGTAAGTAAATATTCGTTTAGTGTACTTACAGTAGATGGGTAGAATGTTTCAGTGTACTTATAGTAGATGGGTAGAATGTTTCAGTGTACTTATAGTAGATGGGTAGAATGTTTCAGTGTACTTATAGTAGATGGGTAGAATGTTTCAGTGTACTTACAGTGGATGGGTAGAATATTTCAATCTACTTACAGTGGATGGGTAGAATATTTCAGTCTACTTACAGTAGATGGGTAGAATATTTCAGTCTCCTTATAGTAGATGGGTAGAATATTTCAGTCTACTTACAGTAGATGGGTAGAATGAATGTAAATAAAAATAGTCGTCTATGGGGGCTGCATTTTGATAAGTCGTCAACTTCCTCCACGAGAGATCCACAAAAAATATTAAATTACATAAAACCCCAAAACTGGGACAAGAGGAACCTACATTAGACCGACCATCGAGTATGCAGCTCCGGCCTGGAGTTCACATAATGACCTTAGACAAAAGAGGCCATAGATAGGGAGGAGACTTGTGCTACAGCTAAGAGTACTCAACCTCACCACTTTACAGGTCAAAAGACACAAGGGAGATATGATAACAACGTACATGATATTATAGAGAACTGCCAGAGTGGACAAAGATATAAATGATAAGCTCTTTAGTGAAAAATACTCAAATGGATGTCTATGATGAGGGATTTACAAAAGTAAGTTCGATAACCAACTAAAAATTAAGTTTGACTTAAAAATTATGAATTATGAGGTCACTGACTGATCAGAACCTGGAAAAGCAGGGCTTGGGAGCTGAAGATCGATCCTGCAAGGACTTCTATGTGATTACATCCCAGTTTGCTCAAACACTACAAATCCTGAAGTATGGTAGCTTTGCCTACAGCCAAATAGCATATCACATAAAAACTAATTAAGCTATCACACAAAAAACTAATATATCACACGAAAACTACTCTATCATACCTTAAAATAACATATGGCAAGTACTTTTTACAAGGCACAAATATGCAACAACTTTGCCAAAATATATATGTAGTACCCCTACACGAAGCGCGCGCGCGCACACTATGGCAACTTTTACTGATACAGTATCTTCTTGCATGAGGAATATGGCAACACCTTTGTATCATCACCCTCTTCGAGAAGTATAATGATCATGGCAACGCTAAGCCGAAGGGGTCAGCGCCCCCCAGGCTGCCAAGCCGGATATCGGTTCTACGTATCGTAATCTGGAATTTAAGAGGATATTTCAGTATTGGCAATAAGAAACTTGCCTAAATTGATCTCCCTTAAATTACAATGTTATGCCCCCCTCTCTCCTCTCTTCTCATCCTCTTTTCTCATCCTCTTTTCTCCTCTTCCACATGCTCTTGTGTCCTCTTTTTCTCGTTGCTCTTCGCTGTCTACTGTCATCTGCACCCACAAATAGACGATCGATCGATTGATTGATTGATTGATTGATTGATTGATGAAGATTAAGGCACACAAGAGGTGACAGGTGTGTGGATAAGCCCGTGAAGGATGCACAAACAGACCTGTTGTTGTTATTTAAGATTCAGCTTCTAGGAACAGAAAGTTCCAAGTAGCACGGGCTATGGTGAGCCCGTAGTAGATTTGGCACCGGAGCGGGGCTGTAATTTTTGAAATATTAGATCTGTTGTTGTTGTTGTTGTTAAAGATTTAGCTACTCAGGATGAAGTGTCCATGTAGCACGGGCTATGGTGAGCCCGTAATGTTTGATCTTTTTTGTGTCCAAATATACCTCATGCACTCGCCTCTCCAACGCTTCCACATGGCCCTTCAACCCTTTCCACATGGCCCTTCCACCCCTTCCACATGGCCCTTCCACCCTTTCCACATGGCCCTTCCACCCTTTCCACATGGCCCTTCCACCCCTTCCACATGGCCCTTCCACCCCTTCCACATGGCCCTTCCACCCCTTCCACATGGCCCTTCCACCCCTTCCACATGGCCCTTCCACCCCTTCCACATGGCCCTTCAACCCTTTCCACATGGCCCTTCAACCCTTTCCACATGGCCCTTCCACCCCTTCCACATGGCCCTTCAACCCTTTCCACATGGCCCTTCCACCCCTTCCACATGGCCCTTCCACCCCTTCCACATGGCCCTTCAACCCTTTCCACATGGCCCTTCCACCCCTTCCACATGGCCCTTCCTCACCTCCATACACTCCCTTCTGTCGACTTCCCCCAATCAGGAAAAACTTCAAAAGCCTCCTCCCTCTCTCCCTCCCCGAGGCGAAGAATTTTTTATATTCATATTTTTTCAAGTTTGATACGAAATTTACATGATTAGATTCAGTCACGGAATGAGCAGCAATAAATAAATAAAAAAATATATTTATTTATTTGAAATTAAATGAATACTAATGAAATAGTGATAGAGA
>NC_091236.1:12635132-12657632 GCF_040958095.1 Procambarus clarkii
TATTTAACAGGCGATTCGTCACGCAAAAAAAAAAAAAATGTTCAACATCGTCACCCAATGTTCACCCATCATGCAGCATGATGAACACCGGTATTACTCATCACTCAACCATCATGCAACACTGTTCAACATAGTTACGTAACACTAGACCGTCATTCATTACCCTTACGAATAGAGTTACAGGGCTAATTAGCGCTTCAATTACATGTCTCTAACGTGATTAATAATTAATTATCGACTAATTATATGCCACGAGGGCACCTGAATGGCAGATCTGATAATTAAAATTAACTGTTGTTGATCTTAAAAAGTTTTTCTGGTGAAAAAGTGTAAACAAAATGTTTATGAAATTTTTTTATTGTATGATTGCAAAGATGAGTGTGTTGTATACCTTCAAGAATGAGTGCGTTGTATGCCTGCAAAGATGAGTGCGTTGTATGCCTGCAAGAACGATATTTATCCGCTGTATTAAAAAAAAACAGAAGGTCGCCGAAAGGCTTAAAATTAGCTCAAAGCAAAAAATATATAACGCAATTAATTTTCTGGGAGTATTTACCAACCCTCTTCTGCCTCTCGCTTGGTGTGTGTGAGAGAGAGAGAGAGAGAGAGAGAGAGAGAGAGAGAGAGAGAGAGAGAGAGAGAGAGAGAGAGAGAGAGAGAGAGAGAGAGAGACGAATAATCACCTGCCGAATAATTAGACTAGTAAACTGCAACTAAGTTTACATGTTATATGCCGTTATATGCGGCATATAACAGAGAAAGAATACTGTGAAGGATTAAAACAAGACTTACCCGTTCCGAATGGCTCAACCCGCATCCTAACCAATTAACACTATACTCATAAATGGCCCCTATAGGACATATACGAGTTTAGTTAATAGGATATATAATACTTCCCACTGCTAGCGAGCTCATACTGTTGAGAGCAGACTTTGTGGTTCCTTTCTAGTTTCTCTGTTAGTTTGATTCGTGTATTTCCTGAGGTAAGTTTGTCTCTAGAATGGCGTCTTTCCTCTCACTTCCTCCCTGCACCAAGGTCCAGATTCAGCAAGCAGTTACGCAAGCACTTACGAGCGTGTATATCTTTCCTCAATCTTTGACGGCTTTGGTTACATTTATTAAACAGTTTATAAGCAGGAAAACTTGTCAATCAACTGTTGTTATTGTTATAAACAGCCTCCTGGTGCTTCGGAGCTCATTAGCTGTTTAATAATTGTAAACAAAGCCGTCCAAGATTGATAAACGATGTACAGGTTCGTAAGTGCTTGCGTAACTGATTCGTGAATCTTGCCCTATGGACGCGTCCTCTGGGACGGTTCTAAATTGTAAATTCGACTTAAGTTCTAAATCTAAAAAAATTGAATCAACATCAGGAAGAAGACTTTGCTTCCATTCAAAATTTAGTTATGTCCAATGATGGGTAAAACTATTTTTTTTTTAGTTTGATCCCCAGACTGGCAGTTTAAAGATTATCTAATTCAAGTATTATGAATGAACAGAAATTCAAGGGCCATATCAATAATCTCATTTTCTACGAGAAGGCATAAAATCAGAATTTTCTTTGAATGATTAACTAAGCTATTTAGGAGTTATTTAGTGTTAATATTTGCCTAATCATAACAGCAATTGCTTAGTATGCCAGGCGTTAGTATTTAGTGTCGGAATTTCCGACCACAGTCGGCCGACCACATAAAGGCTCTGGTGCACAGTTTCTAATGGCAGGCTACAGATGAACTGATGTAGAATAGCAGCTCTTGCTTGCATTTTCACTGGGAACATCAACAGCATTCCCAATGAATCCTAATCTTATTTGAAAACATAATTCTAAATGATTCACACCTCAAAACAACTCAATAACCAGGATCCTCATTTGCATAGACGTACATAAGCATTTTAACTCTAAAATGGTGTTCTGAATAGCTAATTTGACACCAATGGAAATCTGGCGTCTTTCTTGCCAATTGCAGAATGCAGAGGTTGCAGCATCTGCCATAAGTGCCAGCGGCGAACTTGAAGGGTGGGGTTCCGGAAGCGGGTGTGATCAACCAGGCTGTAATAACTGGGTTAGCATGCCAAGTGTTGGTAGAATTAGTCTCCCGGATAAAGCGGTCACTTGGAAATGGCGGTGCGTCACTTAGTTTACTTTATTTTTTAAATAATGTTTTAAATAATTTTTTAAATAATTCATTCAGTTAGAAACTCGGGGAAGCAAAAGATACACATGTGTGTGTGATTATTACACATATGGGTGATTAAATGTATGTATGTATGTGTGTGTATCTTTGTATGCATGTATGAATGAGTGCATGTATGCATGCATACATATATGTATACATATATGCAAAAAATAATATTTTAGCTTAGACATATCCATCTGTCCACAAATTTATCTCTCTCTCTCTCTCTCTCTCTCTCTCTCTCTCTCTCTCTCTCTCTCTCTCTCTCTCTCTCTCTCTCTCTCTCTCTCTCCCCCTCTCTAATGTATTTGCTATATAAATCCGATACATAAACTATGACAACACCCCTGTCTTGCACCCACACGGAGAAAGGAAAGGTGGGAGAGGCCAATAAATGAGGGACGGAATGAGAAGGAAAGAAAGAGAGAAAGTGAGAAAGAGAGACATACAGAGAAAGGTGAGCTGAAGAAAATGAAAATGAATCTGTTAACGAAAAAAAATAACGCATTTGATTGATACTTTTTTAAAGTATTTTATCTCCTCATTTAACCCATTTTGTGTCTTTGTAGATCTGTTTAAGAGAGACCTCATCTTGAACTCAGTGACTCCCATGTTGTAAATATTTTGCTTGAGAGAGAGCAAATTCCTGGACGCTGATGGCTCGCTTCTCACGAGGAATGTGTCTGTAGTTAGGACTAAGTTAGGACTTAGGACTTCTTCATGACCAATGCAACCTTTGTTTCTGGAATATGCAGCACTGGCATCGTACCTGCATCTCTCGAAGCATAAAACAAACCTTTTTAAAGTGTAGTTAAGCACCACCATCACTATTATCGTACCACCACCACCGTACCATCACCACCATCAACACCACTACCACCATCACCATCAACACAATCACATTACTGGCCTCACCTTATTACACATAACTCGATTCCACAAAGTTGGAAAGTTGTGCAACGTAACTGCTGGTGATTTCTTGTATCAGTAAACAACCCGTAAACTCCAGCAGTTCAATATAAAGATCGTCTTAAGCAATTTATTATGTGCCTTCAAAGGAAGAATTTTGAGAAAAAAAATAGATCTGAGACATAAATTTTCCTCAAGAATTAGCAAGAATTAGCCACATACATATTTTTAGATTATTCACTAATCTCAGCCGACATTTTTTTTAAGTGTTATAACTGCTCAGCTTAAAGCTAAGTGTATAAAGCTAAGTTTATAAAGCTGAATTTAAATCTAAAGCTCTATATTCAAAAATGTTCATTCGTGAGTCTATAGACCTGACCAAATGTGAACAGTGTTAGCAAAACTATTCGCTCAGCCTCCACTACCATGCTATGGAATGTCCAGCATATTCAGGAATTATCGAAAAAAAAATTCAAAAGTAATTGCTTCAAAAGCATCTTAGTTAAGTATCCCAAGTTTACTTAGGCTAGGTATAATGTATACCCGCGGCTTTGACCTCCCCCCACCGTGGACCTCTGGATATATTGGTGTACAGGACGCGCGGTTTACATATGTAAACTGTATCTCACTTTGTTCTTTGTTCTCCACAAACTGCGAAGCTTTGAAGAACATTTGTTATTCAGTACCTGAACTCATTAAGGAACTCTGTATAACCTTCCCCATTTCACAAGAATAGGGGGACGGAATGGGTAATGGGGACACATACCAGACTAAAACCAGCCTCTCCTTTCCCCATTTAAACCCCATTACGCTAAATTTCTATCACCCTACACCCTATTCTCCCCTCACTTGCTCCCCCCCCCCCCCACCATCCCCAATCTGTCTCATCTGAATCTCTCTTCCTTCACCCTGATAACCCCTTCACCCCTCACCCCTTAACCCTTCCAACCTCACTGTGACCCCCAATCTGAACCATACCCCATTATCTTTAAGGCTCTAGATGTGTGTAAATCACGAAAAATAAACACGTGATTAAAAATGTGACAGTGTCAGACCACAGAGGAAAATTGAAACACGAATTTCCTCAAGTACTTTCGTATATTAATACATCTTCAGAAGGCGTCAAGGCTCTAGATGATAATAGGCCAGGGCGCTGCTGGCCGTATTTTGTGAGTTACACGGCCGGGTCTTTGTTATACTCAAATTCTGTCAGTTGAAATATAACCAATCACAGGCAAGTAGGCCTCTGACGTCATGCCAGACAGAGGAGCATCAAGCATGCTCCCAGCAGCCTCAGTTATCCTCACAGACCCAGAGTAGGTGGACCTCGGCTGGCCAGTTATACACCTGTTTGCCTCACTCAATAAATATATATAGAAGCGACTACTGAGTCTACATTCTACCCGAACAAGGCAAACGAATACTGGTAGCAGCAGTGGGATCCAGAAATTTTTTTCTGGAAGCAAAAGTTCCAGTACCCAGCATCGCCTCGTGTTCCAGCCGCCACCGCCACCGCCATAAGCCGCCATCCTGCCACCCACGCATCAAATATTGTGCCAGACCGGGGTCCTGCCATCAACCACTACTCCAGGCTAACGTTTTAGAAGTAAGGGTCAATATTTTCCTGTGAGAACGCTCACTCATCAGTGAGGAGGAAGGAAGCTTCCCGCGCCAGCCATTTTTGAACCTCGCGCCACCACGTGGGAACCACCTATTACACCCACCACCACCACCACCGCCACCCAAGCTGACAGTATCAAGCTTCGTGAGGGTGCAAGCTACTGCAATCGTCGTCAGCCATCGTCGCAAGTATCAACTGGTTATTCCATCGTCGCAATATTGTCGTCGTCAGAATTTATCTTCGTGCCTCTAGCCTGAACAGTGTGTGGTCCCTGAGTCTCGCGCCACCGCCGCCAGGAGCGCTGCCGTCGCATCCAGTTTGTAAACACGCCTCACATGGGCCTCTTCAGATCTTCACGACGCTTCTCCTACTTTGGCTACTGGTGATCCTCATAAATTACAACCCTGAGATAAGTAATTGCTAGTTGAGAACAACGTGCCAAGTGTTAAAAAGTGACTTATGTAATAATTCCCATAATATCCTGTGAATTAACCATTCAGTGACTTGTTAAATATTGGAGCTGGTTCAGTACTGCACTCCCCACAGTTTTCCTGTGTGATTTCAACATTCCTGCTTCTTACAGTAATTTCATTGAATTTTAATTGTTCTCCTAGAGTGTTATTGGTAAATTCAAATTCCAGTGAATTAAGAAATCCTTGTTTTAGTAGCAGTTAAGGATTTGTGCAATATAATTTTTTTTAATTTCTCCAGACCTAACTTGAAATTTATCCTTTAAGCATTTTAATTTAAACTTTTACCATAGGAGTTATATACATTCCTGTGTCCAGTTTATGTGCTACATCCATATTTCTTGCATTGCCACTTGTTGTGTTGAATCTTTTTAATGAAATTTTGCAATTGCACTTCCAGTTTTTATATTCTCAATTGCTGGGCTTAGTCTGGTTTAATTAATTTACATACATCTAATTCCAGTCATTTTTTAATGAAAGATTGCTAAAATTAGTTTACAATTTGCTTGTTCTTAATTATTTTCTTGCCTAGCCCAATTTAATAATTTTATTTCTGCCATTTTTACTTTAGCCAAGTTGATATTTTTTTGTGTTTATTTTTGTGTATACTATTTCTGATGCCAGGTGCACTTAATTATAATCTGCGTTCAAATATTACTTCCACGGCTGTGACAATGCCTACCACTGTTGAAACCCCTTCAGACTCAACAGGAGCAGTTGCTCATCCCAATGGCCAGAGATCAGCTCAGGAAATGGCTATTCCTCTTTTTGCTGGGGAATCGCGTTTATTAGAATCATGGTTTAGTAAGGTTGAAGCGAAAACAGTTGCACGTTTTTCTAAGCCTACTGATGCCGAATACTTAGCAATTGCACGGTCAGCCGTGGACACAACCAAAGGTGATGCACGTTTTGTTGTTGATGAGAAAGCCATTGTTAGCCTCCAGTCTTGGCCTGAATTTAAGGATTTCTTTCGCCGTCGCTTTGTTAATAAAGGAGACCTTGACCCATATAGGTTAGTCAAGAAAATTGCCAATGCCACCATGCAGCCTGGTGAATCGTTTAATGCGTTTACTAGCCGTCTCGATCAGTATCTGTATGCCTTAGTTTCTGCTATGAATAATTCAACTTGGTTAGATAAAGACAATAATCTGTCCCCTGAGGCTATGGCCAAAATGATAGCATTTGGTACTTTAATGCATTTTGCCCCCGAGCATACAAAACCAATCGTTGAGCAACAAAATTTTGGTGTTAAACATGAAATTGGTGAAGTGTTTGAGGCTATTAACAATGCCGCCGATAAACTAGCTCCCCGAAGTGCTCAACTGTTGCCACCCTCTGATGCTGTAAATGTAGTTACAAGTTCTCAGCATCCTCCCACAAATTCTCAAAACTCTTGGTCGCAGAAGCGTACCCATGCTCGTAGCCCCCAGTCAAATTCGCCGCCTCATAAAATGCCGAAACGCCATAGTCCACAACCATCCACTCCCTCATGTTGGCATTGTGGTAAGAGTAACCACCTTGCAAGGGACTGTTGGTCCGCCCCTAGATCATCACCTCCTAGACAATTCTCTCGGCCCCCTCATCAATCTAATCATTCTAGGCTTCCATATTGCACGTACCATAAACAAGTTGGTCACCACACTGCGGATTGTAGAGCTAGGCAAAGGACATCTCCACCTCGTAACTCCCATGGTCAGTCTTGGCGAGGCTCACAGCGTCCAAGACATTATCAGAACTCTCGTAATTACAACTCCCAGCCCAGCTATAATGCAACTTCAAATTATAATGCTCAGTCACAGAATGCTGGAGCTCAGAATGTTCACTCCATGTCGTCGGGAAACCCCCAAGGCCATCCGCTAACCAATTCAAGCTAGCCAATCCTAGTGCCCTCCCTGTGTATTCAGTAGCTACCCAAAATAGATTTGGACACTTGACAGAGGAGGACACTGACTCTAGACCAGTTGTAGATGTTGACGGATCCACAGTAAATTTGACACAAACAAGACGCAGATATCCCAGACAACATAAGTCAAAAATAGTAACTTGTCCAGTCTCAAGTGATGGTCCCCTTGTATCAGCCATTGTACATGGTAGAGTTTTAAAAGTTTTTCTTGACTCAGGTGCAAAAATTAATATTGTCAAGCCCTCAGCTCTTAGAGACATTGAAAGTAAGCACCCTACTATTTTAAAACAGTCACACATACCTTTTCTAAGTGGTATTTCAGGAAATAAAGTAAAAGTTCAGGGTGAAATTGACCTCCCACTCAAGTTCAATGATGTCACATTGTCTATAACATGTTTAGTTGTTGACATTATTCATTTTCCTGGAGACATTCTCTTAGGTCTGTACACCATGATTGATGAAAATATTGCATTGTTTCCCCATCGTTGGAACATAAGTATCAAAGACCACGTCATACCCTTGTGTAGCATGTATCGACAGGGCCACGAGTTCAACCTTCAATCAGATTATGTTAATTTTGTTGACACCCGCCTTGCTAGCGTAGGTTTGTCAGATCATTGTCGTGGTAGCATACCCGAGAAAACAGGCACTCGATTGAAGCATAGTAGTTGTACAGTTGTTAAGGAGAATGAGTA
Source organism: Procambarus clarkii (assembly GCF_040958095.1). Lineage (NCBI taxonomy): Eukaryota > Metazoa > Arthropoda > Malacostraca > Decapoda > Cambaridae > Procambarus > Procambarus clarkii. The sequence continues at coordinate 12,642,908 of NC_091236.1, forward strand.
TCGGGACTTTCTGGAAGGGGACGCCCTAACGGATTCTCGTTGTCTCGCTCGCCTGGCAGCTTCCATCTCTGAAGTCAGTGGTTCCACGGCTACTGACACTGTGCTACACCCTCATTCTCTCACCAGAATAAGAGTTAAGGTTCAGGGAGTGCCTGAGTTGTCGGATGTAATTGCGGAAAGTGAAACATGTAAAGTGAATGGTACATTTGTTGAACCCTCCTGGCACACAGTGCAGGATGGTACTGTCTCACTTTTTATCGCGAACACAAGTAATGCCGATATCCATCTCCAGTCTGGTACCCATGTTGTAGATTTTGCCCATTACTCGTTACCGGTGCGAGTTGTGGATGATGTCTCCATGGATCATACTGTTTGTACACTCACACCAGGAGAACAGGGATCTCAGCCAGAGGTGCAAGCGCAACACCTCAGTCCTACTGATTTTCCTGACTCTGTGGCTCAGCTTTTGAAAATTTTGAACAAGAATAGAGCTGTTGTTGCTCTACCAGGAGAAAAATTAGGTCTCACTCCTCTTATTACACATAAAATTCCCCTTGAACAAGGAACTACGCCTATTTATGTACCAGCTTACCGACTTCCCCATTCTCAGAGAGCAGAAGCAGATAGACTTGTAGAAGAAATGTTACAGAGTGATGTAATTGAATCGAGTAATTCGCCATGGAACGCTCCATTGATTCTTGTACCAAAGCGAGATGGGACTTGGAGACCTGTAATCGATTATCGCAAGCTTAACAGAGTAACAATACCTGATCGTTTCCCACTTCCAGTTCTAAATGATTTGTTGCAAAGTATTGGTCGAAACAAAGTATTCTCAACGTTAGATTTGTTGCAGGGATTCTGGCAAATCCCCCTTGATGAGGAAAGTAAACAATTGACAGCCTTTAGTACTCCCAATGGTCATTTTCATTTCAAAAGAATGCCGTTTGGTTTGCGTAGTAGTCCAATAACCTTTTCACGGCTCATGACAAATCTATTTCGTAGATTGATAGGAAGTACGCTTCTAGTTTACCTTGATGATCTCATAATCATGTCGCAAGATGTTCAGACTCATTTCCAGAACCTTGAAAAGGTACTTGCAAAGCTCGCTGAAGCTAATTTAAAAATAAAGCTTGCAAAATGTTCATTTTTAAAGCAAAAGATTAATTTCCTAGGTCATACAGTTACACCTTCAGGTATTACATTGAATGAATCAAAAATTATTGCTGCCCGTGATTTTCCAACACCTCGTACCGCAGAAGCCGTAAGACAGTTCACAGGTCTTGTAGGATTTTATCGTTCATTTATTGCTGGATTCTCTATTATAGCCGCTCCGCTTTACAAGTTGCAAAGAAAAGATGAACCCTTTGTTTGGGGAGAGGCCCAGGATCAGTCATTCAAAAAACTCAAAGCAGCCTTGATTTCGTCACCTGTCCTTAGGTACCCAGATTTTTCTAAACCTTTTACGTTGGTTACAGATGCTAGTGACATAGGTCTAGGTGCTGCATTACTTCAAACAGAAGGTCACAGAGATCACGCAATAGCTTATGCTAGCCGCACATTATCCAAAGAAGAGAAAAATTATAGTGCAACAGAACGAGAAGCCTTGGCAGTTGTTTGGGCACTTAAACATTTCAAGGATACAATTTATAATTACCCAGTTCATGTTCTTACAGATCACCAACCATTAATTCCCTTGTTCAAAAATAAGAATCCAGTTGGAAAGTTTGCTAGATATTTGCTCACAATTCAAGAATTCAATCCCACATTTGGATATATTCCAGGAAAGCAAAATGTTGTAGCCGATGCGTTTTCTCGACACGTAGCTGCGATTCAGTTAAATTACCCAGCATTAGATGCTACAGTAGTAGAAACGGAACAAAGACAAGACCCCATATGGGCACCTGTCATTAAATTTTTGACTAAGCAAGACACTCGCCCGATTCATAAACCGCCAGTACCATTGAAAGAACTAGTTATGTTGGACAATTTACTGTGTAGAGTAGTGAAGCTAGGGACAGCCCCGAGGAAATGTTGTCAGTTAGTTGTTCCAGCTGTCTTGGTACCAACTGTGTTAAAAATTATCCATGATGCTCCTGCAAGTGCACATCCAGGAAAGGATCGTACACTCCAACAAGGTCGATTGAAATATTTTTGGCCAAAAATGGCTAAGGAGATTGCTCATTATGTTGACAGATGTTTAACTTGTTTACAGCACAAGGGACATGTTTCAGGACCTAATCCAATTCAGGTGTACCCAGCAACTAAAGCTCCTTGGGAACGAATATCGATGGATTTATTGACAAATTTTGCGGAAACAGAGAAAGGGAACAAACATTTGCTTGTAATGGTCGATAATTTTTCACGGTTTTGCGAACTAGTTCCTATCCCGAACAAAACAGCAGAAACCATAGCCAGCGCATTCCATGACCAAATAATTTGTAGATATAGTATGCCTAAAGTAATCCTTTCAGATAATGGTCCGGAATTCAGTAATAGTATTCTAACTAGCTTGTGTGATTTATATAACATCAAAAAATGTAGCATTATGCCTTACCATCCGGCAAGTAATGGACTAGCTGAACGTACTAACAGGAAAGTGTTAGATGCCTTGAGAGTCACGTTGAATTTTGATAACAACAATTGGGATGATTTTATACCCTTAATTCAGTGTGCTATAAATTCTTCAATTAATGTTTCTACTGGTGACACACCTCACGCTATTCTTTATGGTACAGATAAGATCCTCCCTAATGAATTGATTAACGTACCTCCTACTCCCTTATATAACGTAGATGATTTTGTTCAAGTGAAGCGTAGACAAATGCAATTAGTATTCAAGAAAATACGAGAACAACTGTCCAAAGCAACAGCCGAGTTCACTCTAGCAAGGAATGCACGAGCTAAACCCAATAAAATAACTATTGGATCTGTAGTAATGATACTTAACCAACACAGGTCTGGTCCTATGTACAAGTTAACTAAGAAATTTTTGGGTCCATATAAGGTAATCGAGCTTATTAAAGGTAACAAATACAGACTTAAGAACTTGTTAACAGGAGAGTATATAAATGAACATTTAGACCACATGAAGTTAGCTAAAATGACTGTTGACGAGACTGATGAGGAAGATGACAATGAACTTACCCAGACAGATACTCCTACTCGGACACCACCTTCTGTGGTTGACAGACCACTTGATGTTCAGCAACCCCATACTAGCAATTATAATCTTAGATCTAGACCTCTCGTTTCAACCGTGCACTCACCACACGTCCATTGGCTAGATGTTAACGAGGATATCTCTCAAGATGATAGTTTGTCACATGAAGTTTCATCTGTTCCGGACCTTCAGTCAGAGCCAGAGTTGTATAGTGCTCTGGATGAGCTAGGTGTAGATATCCGCAGAATTTATAATTGAATGCACTCTGTAGTTATTCTGTTTGTTTTGAAAAAAAAAAAAAAAAAAAAAAAAAAAAAACAATTGCAGTATTTCTACCACATGTGTCTTATTATTACCATTATATATAATGTATAGTTTTTCTCAACTTTATTTTGTTATGAATTAGATGCCATTGTCAAGTCTACTACCATTTGTATTTTTACAGTGCTTGTCATAAGAGTTATTATTGTTCTAGCAACCACATTGTGGCCAGTGAATCCTGACTGCTATCACGCAGATGTTAGTCTTCTTGATCCAGGTCTTGTATATGCTTGTAAATATATTGCACATTATATATATTGTACATTGGTCTTGTAAATATATTGTATATTTCGAAAAAAAAAAAAAAAGAGAAAAAAAAAATTATCTATCTTGAAATTCAATTGTGGTTGTTAGGTCAGAACTTTGTTCCATTAATGTAATAATTGTTTAATTTTGTATGGTTTTCAAGCACATGCCATTGACACATGTTAATAATTTTGTTTAGGCAATACCTTGAGTTGTATTGTTCATATCTGATCAGTAGACATACACATGTTCTTAATACTCTGATTTAATCAAAGCATTGTTACCATGATTTTCACCTATTATGATGAATTTTTTTTTTTTGGTGCATATATGCCGAGTTGTTTGTATTACGCACACCTGATCTTCTTTCAATGTTTTATTATGCAAATTTCACATGTAAGCCATTATTGTATGCCACCGAGGTCCTTTCAGTATCATTGTAACTATATAGCTAGCCAGAGCTTGTCGACAAGGGACGTCGACTTGGTAGCGTGTCCGAGCGGTGTTATACTCAAATTCTGTCAGTTGAAATATAACCAATCACAGGCAAGTAGGCCTCTGACGTCATGCCAGACAGAGGAGCATCAAGCATGCTCCCAGCAGCCTCAGTTATCCTCACAGACCCAGAGTAGGTGGACCTCGGCTGGCCAGTTATACACCTGTTTGCCTCACTCAATAAATATATATAGAAGCGACTACTGAGTCTACATTCTACCCGAACAAGGCAAACGAATATCTTAATGCCAGTGAGGAGGGGGGGGGGAGAGATGGGAGAGGGGGAGATGGGAGAGAGAAATGGTAGAGGGATTGGCGAGAGGGGAGAGAGAGATGTGAAGAGCTTGAGCTAGACAGGAGAGAGAGAGAGAGAGAGAGAGAGGTTAAGACAGACAGGCAAATAAGAACTGTTGTTTCGTCCAACTTCTACCCAAAGACAAACATAACAAAGATGGAACAATTAATAACTATATTTCCTTACAAAAAAAAAACGGAATTTGTAAGGAAAAAAGCTAAATAAATGCCTCCTTACTGTCGCGTCTCAGAGCAACCCACACTCCAGTTCTGATGCATCAGCTTGTGTCTTGAGTCGCCATCTTGCAAACAACAAAAAAACAACAAATCGGCAGTGTTTCTTTCACCCTGATGCATCTATTCACCTAGCAGTAAATAGATACCAGCCAGTTAGGCAGCTAGTTAACTGCTACGGACTACTTTCTGCGGGTCTGTGTATGTGTGTTAGAAATATTTGTAGTCGATATAATAGAGGAAAAATAGATTGGTTAGAAAGGCGGGGTCCAAGAGCTAATAGCTCGACCCTGCAGACACAAATAGTAGACACACGCACACACGGCTGCACACATGTATATATACCCGTGAGACCTGCCCTGAGGTCAGTCAGTCCTGGTGTGTGAGGGAGGGTACAGCTCGTCTGGAGCTCCTCAGAGTGTGATAATATTTACGTTTGCGTCTATACGTTTAGAGTTGTAATATATACGTTTGCGTCAGTACGTTCAGTGTTATAATATATACGTTTGCGTCTGTAAGTTTATCTCTTATCTCTCTTATTTATTTTTCTTGATTTTCAGATGTTAGCATTAAGAATTGTGTTGTTACTTTTATTCACTTGATAAGGAAGTTGATAAATTAATTCTCGGCTGTCCATCTTAAAATGTTAATGGACCTGCTGCTATAAGATGGGTTTCGCTAAATCACTCCTTAGCATCTTCAGAGGAAGTGATTATACAAATGAACTATAGACGGTAGTATATACGTTTCATACAAGTACGAAAAGGTGAGGTGGATTGTCGGTCAAGGGTACTACAGGTAAACTGGCCTCGCATTCTCATTGGTAAACTGGTAGTTCACCCTTAGTCTTGTAGAGGGTATAGAGCGCTCTTTAGTAAGACTTGGGTGTACCTTGAGTGATACAAGCAATGTTTGGTTGATGCCGATATCAACCAAGCTCTTTCGCACGGTTGCAAACAGGTACTCACCTGAATGACGTCAGAGAAGCAAAAACAGCAAGAATAATAATAATAATAATAATAATAAAACTAATAATTTTCATAATATTATTGGTACCAATAATAAAAAATAATAAAAATATGATGATTTTAAGGATAAGAGAAGGAGAATTAGAGGAAAAGATTGCCTTGTAAGTCAAGAAAATTGCCTACATTCGTTAGACGTTCAATATGGCTTTTTATTCTGGAAAAATGGTTTATTCATAAACGCCTATATATTCTGGGCGTATGCTAAACACCGCCAAATATATTTTGTGTAGATGAAAGAGAGAGAGAGAGAGAGAGAGAGAGAGAGAGAGAGAGAGAGAGAGAGAGAGAGAGAGAGAGAGAGAGAGAAAGAGAGGTCTTGAGACGTCTCACCGTTAGTCTCGGTTTATAGTGGTGGTTCCTTCGCATGTTTGACTTCTCAAGTCTCGAGATGTGTGCCAAGTTGATTCGAAGCAACAGCAAGAAATGAACCTCTAGGACCAGGTTCGCCCGAGGAGGTGCGAAAGGTGGAGGCACAGTGAACGTTTCTGACGTCCTGAACCTCTTGGGTCTTGGTTAATAGGGTTAGAAACTATAGCCTCCACCAGTTAGTGTGTCCCATTGAGTCCTGTGGACTTTGGAAGCGAGTTAGAAACCATTTCGTAACACCAGATCTGGCGGGTTCTAATCCCTGTCGATAAATCTTGGGTTTCTGTTGGGCCGCAGAGCCCATTCCCTCCGGTTTGAGTCTTTAACTGTTGAGGAGACGTGTTGGTAATGAAAACTCGTTCAAAAAGGTAGATGAATATTGGGCTTATCTCAAGGTTTCGTTATTTAGGCGCCAGATAAATGATTTATGAACATTTGTTCATGGTATCCTGTGATGGTATTCTACGAATTAATTTATGAATTCGGGAAAAACGAAAATTTCTTTTAAATCCATGGTAATTCTGTGCTTTGTGTGTGTTTGTAAATCTGTGTGTGTGTGTGTGTGTGTGTGTGTGTGTGTGTGTGTGTGTGTGTGTGTGTGTGTGTGTGTGTGTGTGTATATGTGTGTGTGTGTGTGTTTGTAAATCTGTGTGTGTGTGTGTGTGTGTGTGTAAGACGTTTCCTGTTATCTACATACTTACACTATTGTTCATATGTATGTATATATGTGCATTTTCATTATATTTTCTGTATTTATAACTGTGTGTGTGTGTGCCTTTATGTATATTTCCTTCAACAATAAGTCTTCTGAACTTTCAAACCATAACACAGATGCAATTCCATCTTCATAATCAGTGCAAAACTCATAACACTTCACGCTCACTTAGTTTCAATGTTGGCCGTTGCAATTGCAAAGGTTTCAGTAATGGCAATCATTCACATGTGTCGAAAAATTTTCCCTCACCTTTTAATGGTTTATTGATCAACCCGAGTTATTCGCAATAATTTATGAATTGGTTTAATTAAAGAGGTATTGCTTGAACGTGTGTGTGTGTGTGTGTGTATTCACCTAGTTGTGCTTGTACACACACACACACACACACACACACACACACACACACACACACACACACACACCCTCACTTACCAGAGGTAAGTGAGGGAATAGCTAACCAGGAACCACTGGAAGAGTTTGAGATTACCAGTGGGGAAGTAAGGAAGTGTTTACTAGAGTTGGACGTGACGAAGGCTATAGGCCCAGATGGAATCTCCCCTTGGGTTCTAAAGGAAGGAGCAAGAGAACTGAGCCTACCACTCTCCATAGTGTATAACAAATCACTGGCAACAGGGGAACTGCCAGATATTTGGAAAGCAGCTAACGTAGTCCCGATATACAAGAAAGGGGATAGACAGGAGGCACTGAACTACAGGCCAGTGTCCCTAACCTGCATACCATGCAAGCTGATGGAGAAGATTGTGCGAAAAAAACTAGTGGAGCATCTGGAGCGAAGGAACTTTGTAACACAGCATCAACATGGGTTCAGGGATGGCAGGTCCTGCCTCACAGGGTTACTTGAATTCTACGACCAGGCAACAAAAATAAGGCAAGAAAGAGAAGGGTGGGCAGACTGCATATTTTTGGATTGTCAGAAAGCCTTTGATACAGTGCCACACAAGAGGCTAGTGCGAAAGTTGGAGATGCAGGCTGGAGTGAGAGGGAAGGTACTCCGGTGGATAGAGGAATACCTAAGCAACAGGAGACAACGAGTCTGTGTGAGGGGTGAGGTCTCAGATTGGCGAGACGTCACAAGTGGAGTCCCGCAGGGGTCAGTCCTTGGACCTATACTGTTTCTGGTATATGTAAATGATCTCCCAGAGGGTATAGATTCGTTCCTCTCAATGTTTGCCGACGATGCAAAAATTATGAGGAGGATTGAAACAGAGGATGATAGTAGGAGGCTACAAGATGACCTGGATAGACTGAGTGAATGGTCCAACAAATGGCTGTTGAAGTTCAACCCGAGTAAATGCAAAGTAATGAAACTAGGCAGTGGAAACAGGAGGCCAGGCACAGGATACAGAATAGGAGATGAAGTACTTAATGAAACAGACAGAGAGAAAGATCTAGGAGTTGATATCACACCAAACCTGTCTCCTGAAGCCCACATAAAGAGAATAACGTCTGCGGCATATGCGAGGCTGGCTAACATCAGAACGGCGTTCAGGAACCTGTGTAAGGAATCATTCAGATTCTTGTACACCACATATGTAAGACCAATCCTGGAGTATGCGGCCCCAGCATGGAGCCCGTACCTTGTCAAGCACAAGACGAAGCTGGAAAAAGTCCAAAGGTATGCTACTAGACTAGTCCCAGAACTAAGAGGCATGAGTTATGAGGAAAGGCTGCGGGAAATGCACCTCACGACACTGGAAGACAGAAGAGTAAGGGGGGACATGATCACAACCTACAAAATCCTCAGGGGAATCGACCGGGTAAACAAGGATGAACTTTTCAACACTGGTGGGACGCGAACAAGGGGACACAGGTGGAAGCTGAGTACTCAAATGAGCCACAGAGACGTTAGAAAGAACTTTTTCAGTGTCAGAGTAGTTAGCAAATGGAATGCATTAGGAAGTGATGTGGTGGAGGCTGACTCCATTCACAGTTTCAAATGTAGATATGATAGAGCCCAATAGGCTCAGGAATCTGTACACCAGTTGATTGACGGTTGAGAGGCGGGACCAAAGAGCCAGAGCTCAACCCCCGCAAGCACAATTAGGTGAGTACAATTAGGTGAGTACACACACACACACACACCAACCCGTTCTCGCAAATTCGTAAAGTCAATATTGACTTATTAACTACGTGCATAGGTGATATACTAAACATAATAGATACCCTTAAAAAGATTCATAGAAAACACCAACCTTACCTAACCTTGTTAGTATCTTAAGATAAGCATCTTATTGCTTCGTAATTACAATTATTACTTAACCTATACCTATTATAGGTTAGGTAATAATTGTAATTACGAAGCAATAAGATGCTTATCTTAAGATACTAACAAGGTTAGGTAAGGTCGGTGTTTTCTATGAATCTTTTTAAGGGAATCTATTATGTTAAGTATGTCACCTATGCACATATTTAATAAGTCAATATTGACTTATTAAATTTGCGAGAACGGGTTGCACACACACACACACACACACACACACACACACACACACACACACACACACACACACACACACACACACACTCACACACACACACACACACAGGAAGCAGCTCCGTGACAGCTGTTTAAATCCCATGTACCTATTTACTGCTAGGTAACAGAAGCATTCGGGGTGATAGAAACTTTGCCCATTTGTTTCTGCCTGGTCCGGGAATCCAACCCGGGCCTCAGAATTACGAGTCCTGCACGCAGTCCACTCATCTACCAGACCCCCCCCCACCCCTGTGTGTGTGCCATTTATATTACCTCTTTAGTGATGTACTCATCTGGCTTTACTATTTCCCTTTGCCCATTATACGCGTTATGTCGTCAATAGTGAACATTATAAATCAGAGAGAGAGAGAGAGAGAGAGAGAGAGAGAGAGAGAGAGAGAGAGAGAGAGAGAGAGAGAGAGAGAGAGAGAGCACGTATTCCCTGATACATCTCAATGCACTAATCCAAGGCAGCCAACATAAAGCTCAAATTACATCAACAACTCCACTAGACCTGATACTCATCAATATATACAAATATATACACTAATATATATATATTCGTTACTTCGAGTTTGCACCGATGAAAGATATGATCACCAAGCAACTCAACCAATTTCAGGACACAAACAGGTATCGTCTGCAATATGGGTTTGTAAAACTGATCAGCAGGAAAGGAATATTTGGAACGTAGAGAGAGTAAGTCACAATTGCGGGACTGAAAACTTTATCCCAAACACACACACAGCTGAAAATTTTGAGTGACGACGTTTTGGTCCGTTTTGGACCATTTTCAAGTCGCTTTGGATTATTTTCAAGTCCCCTTGGACCATTTTCAAGTCCCCTTGGACCATTTTCAAGTCCCCTTGGACCATTTTCAAGTCCCCTTGGACCATTTTCAAGTCCCCTTGGACCATTTTCAAGTCGTATTTGGACTTGATAAGACTAGAACGGGCCAAAACTTCGCCAATTCTTTTCTTTTAATAAGTTGGGCAATTTATTTTCAGCCTACATTTTGTGATTTTTCTGGTACAAGAAGAGAAGTTGTATATTACTTTGACGGTGAAATGTGTATCTGTAACAACAAAGCTAAATCCAATGGATATAAATTGGGGTAGGTTTAGATTCAGGAAAGACCTGGGTAAATACGGGTTTGGAAACAAGGCTGTTGATTTGTGGAGCAGAATACTGGGTTAAAGTTAAATGTTTTGTTAATGCTGAAGGGTAAATTACTTTCTATTTTTTTAGGGGATATATATTGTATTTTTAAATACTTGTCTGTAAAAATTACTTTTTAAGTGTTAGTAATTTAAGGTTAATACTGGGAACATTAATTGGGAACAAAATAGTTTTCAATAGATTTAGAGCTTTAAGTCAACTGATATAAAGTAAAAGCTTTATATTTTGTTTATATATATAAATATATACATTTATATATATAACAATATATATTATGCTTTCTGTGTAAAGAATATATTAAAAAATGTTCGCTCTTCACATCTGAGCATTAATTAATAAGCAGACTAACGAGACACTTTGTAAAGGATTTTCTACATTTTTGATAACCGAATAATTTGTTTCCATATATTCGTAAAATTAATTATTTCGTTAGAAAATGTTTTACAATTTGATATATATAAATCCACAATTTGCTTCAGTATGCTGTGAGGAGGATAATAGGTGGGGCATATAATCTCGTAGGAATTATGACTTACGAATTATATATAGAGAATCCCTCGTTAAAATTAAGGGTTTCGTTAAATATTAGTTTTTGGTGTAAATGAAATACAGTTTAATCTTGCGATTAAAGAAGACAATTAGGAATATTGATTTAACAGCAGCTGCTGTTAAATGCGCGCGCGTGTGATTGTGTGTGTGTGTGTGTGTGTGTGTGTGTGTGTGTGTGTGTGTGTGTGTGTGTGTGTGTGTACACTCACCTTGTTGTGCTTGCGGGGGTTCAGCTTTGGTTCTTTTGTCCCGCCTCTCGACTGTCAATCAACTGTTTCTGCTACTTCTACTTTTTTTTCACACCACACACCCCAGGAAGCAGCCCGTGACAGCTGACTAACTCCCAGGTACCTATTTACTGCTAGGTAACAGGGGCATAGGGTGAAAGAAACTCTGCCCATAGTTTCTCACCGGCGCCCGGGATCGAACCCGATACCACAGGATCACGTGACCAGCGTGCTGTCCGCTCGACCACCGGCTCCCTCTCTGGTGTGTGTGTGTGTGTGTGTGTGTTCCTTGTCCTCATATCCCTTCCAAGTGTCATAAAGTTATACCGGCTGTTAGTGCTTTCTCCTCATAATTTCCTTCACCTCACCGAGAAAGCGGTTGCCACTTAAAGAAAACATTATGAGGTTAACGTGTTAACAGAGCTATTTACAGTAATGCCCTTGATACTGCTATTGTTTCCTTTAACTTTCCTTACCTTTTCGTGCCTGTAACTTCATATATATATATATATATATATATATATATATATATATATATATATATATATATATATATAGATATATAGATATATATAACTGAAAACTCACACCCCAGAAGTGACTCGAACCCATACTCCCAGGAGCAACACAACTGGTATGTACAAGACGCCTTAATCCACTTGACCATCACGACCGGACAAAATGAGGTGATAGCCGAGGCTATTTGAACCACCCCACCGCCGGCACTCGGATAGTTATCTTGGGCATAGCATTTTACCAAATCACCTCATTCTTTGGGGCACACGTGAGGAACACAAATGCGAACAAGCCTGAATGGTCCCCAGGACAATATGCAACTGAAAACTCACACCCCAGAAGTGACTCGAACCCATACTCCCAGGAGCAACACAACTGGTATGGCGTCTTGTACATACCAGTTGTGTTGCTCCTGGGAGTATGGGTTCGAGTCACTTCTGGGGTGTGAGTTTTCAGTTGCATATTGTCCTGGGGACCATTCAGGCTTGTTCGCATAGATATATATATAGATATATAGATATATATATAGATATATATATAGATATATATATAGATATATAGATATATATATAGATATATATATAGATATATATATATTATATATATATATTATATATATATATATATATATATATATATATATATATATATATATATTATAGCGTATTATTCCTTATTTTTTCCTTTCAGGCCTGGTCGGAGACCGGGCCGCAGGGAGGCCCGAAATCATCGCAGGGTATAACCACAGGGTAGCGAAGGTTCGGCTAAACTTGGACCGGCTTATCGGTATCTGGCTTTATAGCAAGGGAATGTTTACGTCCACTCGCAGGCCACCTGGTGGCAGCCATCGTCACTATTCACTCTTCTTGGGGGGCAAATTCCACTCGCTTTTGTATCATTGAGGTGGCTTTTATGGGGGGGGGCGGTTTATGTTCTTTTGACTTTGTGCGTTTTGGAACGATACTTTTGTAGAATTTGTAAATATAACGCATTCCTGGTGAGTGTGTGTGTGTGTGTGTGTGTGTGTGTTGTTGTTGGCGGTGTGTGTTAATTATTTGTGCCTGTAGGATCGAGCTGTTGTAGTTCTTGGTCCCCGCCTTTCTAACCGTCGGTTAGTTAACGTACAGACTCCCAACCGAATTTTCTCCATGTCGACTCTCTCTCTCTCTCTCTCTCTCTCATACATATACACACATGCACCCATCCTCAGGGTGAGAGCAGGTGAACAGAGGCATCAGCTATACGAATATCTACCTTTTGTTTCTACCTCGGCCGAAAATCAAACCCGGACTCTTTGGATTACGACTCATGAGCGCTCTCCGCTCGGCAGCAATTAAGGATCTTATTTTACACTGGCAGGTACAGGAGCAGATGACTTCTAACTCCTGCTAACAGACTGACAGCTTTCCCGTCCTATAGGTCATGGTATAACCTGTTCTCCTGAACAGAATATTTTGACGAATAATTTCTCTATTTTTTGTTTATTATTAACACATTAGATACATCTGCATTTGTGCAGCTGCCCTAGACTATATGAAGGGTCGTACAGTGTGTCAAAAAGCTAGCTACGTGGTGCTAGAAATCCCCATCACACAGGATGGTTGATCAGACCACACACTAGAATTTGAAGGGACGACAACGTTTCGGTCCGTTCTGGACCATTCTCAAGTCGATCGACTTGAGAATGGTCCAGGACGGACCGAAAAGTTGTCGTCCCTTCACCTTCTAGTGTGTAGTCTGATCATACTTTAGCCACGTTATTGTGATTCATCGCCTGCACAGGATGGTTAATCATACAGAGACATGTGATCAGTAGTCTGCACTGACAGACTCTGAGAGATGCATTATGAGGATATCATCAACACAGTAGTGAATAAGATAGCAGTGATACAGAGTCTCCATCTCGCAGAATGGTTAGTCATACTGAAGCATGTGGTAAAATTAACGCGATGTCCCGTTTTCTATTCGTGGGTGCTCGGGTAGGTTAGGTTTGGCCAATTTAGTACATCAGTTTAATGACGTTGAGATCGCTCGATGGGAAGGGGGGTTGAATTGTAAGCCTTTTCCTACTAGTTCTACACAGATGGGGTACAGGAGTCGACGACTTCCGACTCCTGTTAGCAAGCTGAGAAGCACCTATACCCTCTTGTGCTTGCGAGAAGGTGAGCCTCAGCTTATCTATATTCCCCCCGAAGCAGCCTGAAACTTTCTCATTAGCTATACATTCCTCGTGAACTTTGTAGCGCCTGCGCACTCATTGTTATGCCAGATCTTACGTCTTCAAAGAGGTGGTCCACATAAGACTAAAACCCCCTATTCTGGAAGGCTTCGGCCTTGGGTCAAGAGGGAAAATAGACTCGTTGAAGAGTAGAATGGGCACGCTAAGAGACGATTCTATTAACGTTAAGGGGGGGCCAAGAGCTTTCAACATCAGTTTATCGACTTGAGAATGGTCCAGGACGGACCGAAACGTCGTCGTCCCTTCACCTTCTAGTGTGTGGTCTGATCAACAGTTTTCAACATCGTTTCTTAATACATAAGGTCGACCTCTCTCGGTGTTCAGATAAGAAGTTGATAAACATATCTCCAAAGGATATCTGATCATTGGTTTTATAATTCAGACGTCATACTGCGAGCAGCGGTGGCCAACAGCCTGCTCGATCAGATTATCAATCGGAAGGTAAATCAGAGACCAGGCCGCAGGGGAATTTGATTTTAGAATCTACCTCGAGGTAACCCTAATGTAACCACGCGATAACCATAAGGTAACTGCAATGTAGCCGCAAAGTGTGTGTGTGTGTACTCACCTATTTGTGCTTGCGAGGGTTGAGCTTTGGCTCTTTGGTCCCGCCTCTCAACTGTCAATCAACTGGTGTACAGGTTCCTGAGCCTGAGCTC
>NC_091236.1:12660132-12670132 GCF_040958095.1 Procambarus clarkii
GTGGAGGCTGACTTCATACACAGTTTCAAGTGTAGATATGATTGGAACTCGAGAAGCTCAGGAATCTGTACACCAGTAGATTGAGAGGCGGGACCAAAGGGCCAGAGCTCAACCCCCCGCAAGCACAACTAGATGAGTACACACACACAGAAAAATCGTGCACGACCAAGAAGCTGTGTTGTGAATCTGTAAACATTTGCATCCCCACACCACCTAATCTTTCAGCATGACCCACCACCCACCTACACCACCTGGGTGGCCATCAGCACCACCTGCCCTGCTACATACCAACACCATCTGGCTGGCTACCAATACCATATATAATCTTCCAGCTGCACATGGTAGACCATTAGAACTTCATATCCTCACTGTAATTATATTTATTCATATAAGTAGATATAATATGATTTCAACCCAAATGTAAGTGTCAGTTATGCTTTAAAACTAAAATTTTTATAAATATTTTGCATTTCATTGAGAAAATAAGTGATCTATTGTAAATTATAACTGTAATATACATAACATAATTAGTAACCATCCATGTGTGGGTAAACAATTATATTGATTTATTTGTTGCGTATGTAAGAAAGAATAACATGCAACAATAGCCAAATGTACAACAGATAATGATGACAAGTACATGGATGAAAACAAGGTCATGAGCGGAGTATTCTGCTCCACACTGTATATCTGGGAAAGCATATCGTGTGATCCATAATACCGCTGGTTGTATTTAACCTCAGCCATTATTCATCGAGACATCAGACATCGAGTATCTTCATAGCATAACACTGCATTCAATACTGTTGATGGTGAAAATGGACTAGGAACTTGTCCTTTCGCAGCCGCTTGGATTTATACTTGACAAGCTCCCAGACAGGCCCCCAATTTCTAGGGGACAATACAATTTTTCTAGTCCAAAATGTTACAGCACAAGAAATACATGTTTCAACAAAACTGCCATTTTGAATTTATGCTGCATCCAAAGTGGCTTGTATTATTTTCCTCTTTTCTACATATTTGGATTTTTTTATGAATTATAACTTCACCAAGGGAGAGTTTCACTAATGTTGCAGGGATTGGTGCTTTTTACAACACAACCCAGTCATGGTTCTGTATACACGATTGTACACTGAATATGACAGGAAGGAATATGATATTTACACTTCACTAGGCCATGTTTTATCAGACACGCTTTAGGAGTTCAATCCCTGAGCCCATTATGTTATATTTAAGTAAAAGAAGGGGGTGGGGCCAATCACACACAGGTTACGGCAGTGGGACAATTTCTGGTGGGTGTTGAGCTCTCAACAGAGACGTCTTTATGTGTTGTGTTGCTGAGGTGAATTTGACGTTGTGCAACTAAAATGATCATATTTTCTTCCCACTTGACAGGTTATAGTTTAAACGGGGCTCCAGCTCCTGGGCCCTGTTTTCAGTGACACATTTTCTAAATACATTCTCTATATTAGAATCAGAGAGGAGGTAGCGACTAATACATCAGACATAAGTCGTCTTTCCTTCCACACTGGCCATATCAAGGCAATGCCTTAGCCTTCCTGGCCTGCTGCTGTTATTGTGGCTTGCACCAACTTTGGGAAAGTTTAACTCTGGGTCTTATTTACTGCATGAATAAGGTCTGAGACCGAGCCTTTGGTCAGCCTTGGTTATGCCACTTTGGGCGAGCTTCACCGAGAAATTCATTCAAAGCCAGTTGCCAGAATCCGTATTGCTGAAAGCATGCGTATAAGGACTAAAAGTCGCAAATTTATTATAAAAAGTTGCTAAATAAGTGTTTTTTGTATTGATTGATGCACTATTCAGAGTACATAGCTAGGTAAACACTAGCTTCTTTTAACAGCTGCTCCTACAAAAATTCCAAATAGTGACATATAATAGCTGTCTTTTAAATTGAGCTACAAGGAGCCCAGTTGGGCTACTAATAGCCCAATCTGGCAACTGTTTCAAGCATAGAACTTTTTATGGAATGTGTATTCACCTAGTTGTGATTGCGGGGATTGAGCTCTGCTCTTTCGTCCCGCCTCACAACTGTTAATCAACGATCAATTTTTTTTTGTCTTACACACCCAGGAAGCAGCCCGTAACAGCTTCTTAACTCCCAGGTACCTATTTACTGCTAGGTAACAGGGGCATTAGGGTGGAAGAAACTCTGCTCATTTGTTTCCGCTATCGCCGGGGATCGAACCCCGGTCCCCAGGATTACGTGTTCTGAGTGCTGCCCACTCAGCCGCCCAGGCGCCCTATGTGTGTGTGTGAATGTGTAGTTTCTAAAATGTTGCTAAAACGGTGAACACTTTTTAATAACATAATAATAATTTGATTTTATCGGGAGACAGGCAGCCAGTTTATATATACAGAACATGTTAGACTTGTATCGAGGCCTACCCCAGGGGTTGGGGAAGACTTTAAACAGAGGGGCTGTGTGTTGTCTATGAAGACAGAGTTTGTTATAGCAGATTTTTGCTGAGTGATGATAGGCTTGAGGTACTTTGCAGTGGGTGAACCCCCCTGTACAGATACCGTATGTAAGATAGGGGATAGATTAGTCCCACCCTTCCCTCTCCTACACTTCCCCCATCTCATCCATTTTCTCCCACTCTCCCACTCAACCCTCCCACTCTCTCTCTCCTGCCTTAGTTATGAGTAATGCAGAGTGAGTAGGCGAGTGGAGGCACTCCTCCCCGCCCCTCGAATATAAACACATGGGCCCTCGGGGATTACCTCTTCCTCTACTGGTGTAACTCATGATGTACCACCAGGGTACCACTAGTGTACCACTGGTGTACCGCTAGTGTTCCTTTGGTATTTATCCGTTGTACGTGTGGTATTTTACTGATGTAAATCTGATACAAAGATACGGTGTGTGTATGTATTCGATTTACACTGATAGAGATACAGTGTATTGGTTGTGAACTGTCAATACACTCCTAGTGTGTCCTAGGTGTATCTCTCTCTCTCTCTCTCTCTCTCTCTCTCTCTCTCTCTCTCTCTCTCTCTCTCTCTCTCTCTCTCTCTCTCTCTCTCTCTCTCTCTCTCTCTCTCTCTCTCCCTCCCTCCTCCCCCACTATCCTAAACAATATCCCTCCGCACAAGGTATCCATCACCCACAGATCTCTCGCACTTGTGTTAATCTTTCATCTCGTAAGACTGGAAAATCTCCCCTAACGACGGATTCGGATCATCACCGAAAATGCAGCCAAAAATGTTTCCCCTTTTCCTGGTAACTGTTTAGGAGAGGAGTTGAAGAAGGTGAAGACGCCTATAATCGTTTAGATTCCAATTATATATTTTTTTTCCCTGAAGTGAAGATTGGAAAAGACTTAACTTGGATTAAAGATTTAATCTCCTATGGTACATCGACGTCTGTATTTACATCTATCGATCTATCGATCATCTATTCTTCCTCTGATTATTTTTGAGCCTTTGTCTTCAGCAAAGTGTTAAATTAAGTATTTGATTATATATGAATTGATTTTCTAGTTAATGACAGACACTTCTTACGTGTAAGGTGGTTACAAAGCCGGTTACTCTTCCCCCTCTCACTAACCTCTTAGTTCCCCTCTCACTAACCTCTTAGTTCCCCTCTCACTAACCTCTTAGGTTCCCCTCTCACTAACCTCTTAGGTTCCCCTCTCACTAACCTCTTAGTTCCCCTCTCACTAACCTCTTAGTTCCCCTCTCACTAACCTCTTAGGTTCCCCTCTCACTAAACCTCTTAATTCCCCTCTCGCTAACCTCTTAGGTTCCCCTCTCACTAAACCTCTTAGGCTCCCCTCTCACACGTGTTGAAATTTCTGTCAGCTTGACACTAGTCCCCTTCCTTTCAGCCTTGTCACTATTTTCGTCCCTTTCTCTTCTCCCCTCTTCCCCCTCTTCTCTTTTCCTTTATCTCACTTCACTGTTTCCCTTCTCTCCCATGTTCCTCCTCTTCCAGCGTATATCTCACTACCCTTCACATCTTAATATAGCTTTTCCCCTCTAAATTATATCTGCTTGTCACCCCTCCCCTTTTCCACCTCTCATCTCTACTCCCCTCCCCCCACTATCACCTCTCACTAACGTCTCCTCGTAGCAACTACCCCCCATCACCTCTACCACCCCTAACGACCACTATCCCTAACAACCACCACTCAGCCATCAGGCGTAGATAATATATTACTATTTTTATTATTATTGTGAAAATCATCTAGAGCTCTGAGGTGACTCGAACCAGCGACCCAGAGAATCCCAACCGCTGACTCTCTGTATATATATACACCTAGAAGCAGGGGTATACACCTCATTGAGCTTATATATCCCTGTCGAGACAATGTGTAGTTATAGTTTGCAGTCTTCAGAGTAAACTTTTAGGAGTGACATGTAAACAAACATATTTTCACCAGTATGGAATAATTAGACTAGACTAGAACGCGTTTCTGAACGCCCAGCCCCATAGGTTCGATCCCGTATCACGGCTCCTGTTGTTAATGTGATTTCTCTGTGTACTCATTATAATTATTAATATATATTTTTTAAATGTATGGGCTTCCAATTAAACCATAATGCTGTCATCAAAACGGGACAGGTGTCGTCAGCTGTCACTCACCTGTCACGTGACGGATTAACCTGGTGTCAGGTGCTATGGGGATTTTTTTAATTAATCTGGAGCTCATTTATATGCAATGAAATGTAATGAAGAGAATATGGTGATTTGCATAATTCATTAGACGTTGTTAATGACTACTGAAGTGGATGATACAAGCTGGTACACACACTCTCACACACACACACACACACACACACACACACACACACACGCACACACACGCACACACACACACACACACACAGGTGTGTGAGTGTGTGTGTGTATATATTTGCAGGGGGTAGAGGCCAAAACCGTCAGTAGTTTCAAAGCGTTATACGACAAAGAGTACTGGGAAGACGGGACACCACGAGCGTAGCTCTCATCTTGTAACTACACTTAAGTAATTATACTCGGGTAATTTCACACACGTGAAAGGGGGATAGGAGACCAGAAGGTAATTACATCATTCATGGAAGGCAGCTACACCATAAGGAGAAGGCAGCTACAAGAATCAGAAAGAGAGAGAAGGATCTGGGAGTGGATATCATTCCAACACTCCCACCGGTAACACACAAACAGGATAACATCAGCAGCATATGGGACGCTGACAGATATAAGAACATCGTTTTAGAAACCTGAATCAGCGCTTCTTCAAAGCAATATGCACAACATTTGTTCCACCAATGCTGGAATATGCAGCACCGGCATGGACTCCGCAACTCGTAAAGCATAAACCCAAAATTGAAAAGTACAAAGGTTTACATCAACACACTCGTACGTCGGTTCGAATCCTCGTCACGGCCCTTGTGGATTTCTTCGTTTGCATCAAGTTTGGTGCCTACGAACTTAAGTTAATGGAACTAAATATCACAACCCTAGTGGACAGAAGGAACAGAGGAGATATGATCACAACTTACAAGATATTGATTAGAATATATAAAGTGGACAAGAATAGCCTCTTCATATTGAGAGAAAAGTAGGACAAGAGGACACAGGTGGAAGATGGAGGCGCAGATGAGCCGAAGGAACATGAAGTATTTGTACCTTGTACGGGTAGTTAACAGGTGACTTGCTCTTAAAGAGGAGGTTGTGGGAGCCACCTCCATCCACAACTTTAAGGGCCGATTCGACAAGGAATTTCAAAGTCAGAGAAGTTGTAACGCAATAGGTACAAGGCCAGTTGGAGCGGCATACAGAACTAGACCTCACTCTCCCGTAAACATTGTTAGACAAGCATACACACAACATAAGCACATAAACAATATAACACACTATAAAAACATAAGCAACATAACACAACATGTTTGATATATACTGCATGTTTTGCTTGTTTGGTATACTGAGGTAGTGGTTAGGTGGGTCTAGCCGCGGAGCTCAGGTGCTGGTGAATGATGCCATCTTCAACTGGGTGGGGGTCCATAGACCTCAGAGTTGGTACTGCGGTAAAGTCCTTGTTTTGTGTGGTATCAGGTTGTTTTCATCTGATGAGGATAGCTTCAGGAATGTGTAACCTCCTGCCGTCAGTTGCGGAATCAAGTAACTCTTTGTTTCAGTTCTAAATACATTCGTTTTCGCAGACGAGGAGTCACAATAACGTGGCTGAAATACGTTAACCAAACCACACACTAGAAAGTGAAGGAACGACGACGTTTCAGTCCGTCCTGGACCATTCTCAAATCGATTGTAATTATCGATTGTCACAATCGACATTCGCAGGCGATGAGTCACAATAAAAGCGAATTGAGAACGGTCCAGGACGGACCGAAGCGTCGTCGACCCTTCACCTGCTAGTGTGTGGTCTGGTCAACACAATCGACATTCATTTCCGCTTTACACATAGCCCCTATAGCCCCGTCATCGAGTGCTTGCTAAATCCCTTTCCTTCGGTCTCTCCCCCGACAGGACACACAGCAGGGTGCAGGGACGCCGGCCAGAGAGGATGTTGGTACCGAGGGTAGACGTGGGTGGCGGAGCTGATGGAGACGACCAGGAACACCAGCAAGGAGTCGCTTCGATGTTATGCAACTGTCACACGGAGACTGACAGCATGACGGACACGCAACTCACTGTTCTGTGTCAGGCAAACGTCACCTGTACGAATCTGAACGTCCAACCAGGAGCCACTATCGTCTCTCCCATTCTCCTCTCCCTAAGTGGCGTTACTGGTGAGTAAATTGGAATTATTGAGTTGATTTACGATACAGTTTTCGCCGAATCGATAATTTAAAGATTAATCAGGTTAACTCGATTAATTTTCAGGTTAATTTTATGAATCGAGAGTTGGATGTTAACCAATTAATCCATTATGGGCTGGCTAAGCGATTCGGTTACAGCCCCGCTCCTGTGCCAGGTAAGTCCACTACGGGCTCACCATAGCCCGTGCTACTTGGAACATTTAGTTCCCCAGTAGCTGAATCTTAAGCAACAACTAGCTGAGTGCTTTCGGCAGATAATGACCTTAGTGTTTCTTCCAACAGGACAGATCTGGGCGCTGTACTACCTGTACACCACCACCAGACCTCAGCACTCACGCACAGTGTTCTTCGTCCTGCTCAGCACGCTCATATGGACCGATCTGATTGGCAAAGTGCTCACTACCGCGCCGGCGCTGGTAGCCTACGTTCATGGTCGATGGGTTGGTGGGGTAAGTCTCTGTGTTGGTGGTGGTGGTGGTGATTGTAGGGGGGTGGTGGGGATTGTGGTTGAGGGTGGCTTTACCCTGTGGGAGGACGTGTGGCCCTCCCAGGGTGATATATTATCCACACGGCGCCCGGAGGGACGCCAAATTTCCGTAAAATTAACGTTAAGTTAACAAAATGCAAAAACCACCACTTTGTAAATATTTAACTTTCGTAATGAAGTAAAACAAGAAAGGGGGAGCTTCACCTGTGGTGTCTCACCTGTGGTGTCTCACCTGTGGTGTCTCACCTCTGGTGTCTCACCTCTGGTGTCTCACCTCTGGTGTCTCCCCTGTGGTGTCTCCCCTGTGGTGTCTCCCCTGTGGTGTCTCCCCTGTGGTGTCTCCCCTGTGGTGTCTCCCCTGTGGTGTCTCCCTGTGGTGTCTCCCCTGTGGTGTCTCCCCTGTGGTGTCTCCCCTGTGGTGTCTCACCTGTGGTGTCTCACCTGTGGTGTCTCACCTCTGGTGTCTCACCTCTGGTGTCTCACCTCTGGTGTCTCACCTCTGGTGTCTCACCTCTGGTGTCTCACCTCTGGTGTCTCACCTCTGGTGTCTCACCTCTGGTGTCTCACCTCTGGTGTCTCACCTCTGGTGTCTCCCCTGTGGTGTCTCCCCTGTGGTGTCTCCCCTGTGGTGTCTCCCCTGTGGTGTCTCACCTCTGGTGTCTCACCTCTGGTGTCTCACCTCTGGTGTCTCACCTCTGGTGTCTCACCTCTGGTGTCTCACCTGTGGTGTCTCACCTGTGGTGTCTCACCTGTGGTGTCTCACCTGTGGTGTCTCACCTGTGGTGTCTCACCTGTGGTGTCTCACCTCTGGTGTCTCACCTCTGGTGTCTCACCTGTGGTGTCTCACCTGTGGTGTCTCACCTGTGGTGTCTCACCTGTGGTGTCTCACCTGTGGTGTCTCACCTGTGGTGTCTCACCTGTGGTGTCTCACCTGTGGTGTCTCACCTGTGGTGGCTCACCTGTGGTGGCTCACCTGTGGTGGCTCACCTGTGGTGTCTCACCTCTGGTGTCTCACCTCTGGTGGCTCACCTCTGGTGGCTCACCTCTGGTGTCTCACCTGTGGTGTCTCACCTCTGGTGTCTCACCTGTGGTGTCTCACCTGTGGTGTCTCACCTGTGGTGTCTCACCTGTGGTGTCTCACCTGTGGTGTCTCACCTGTGGTGTCTCACCTGTGGTGTCTCACCTGTGGTGTCTCACCTGTGGTGGCTCACCTCTGGTGGCTCACCTCTGGTGGCTCACCTCTGGTGTCTCACCTCTAGTTCTTTACCATTCTTGTTATTCCCTTAACAGATTAAAATTAAAAAGCACTCACCTAGTTGTGCTTGCGGGGGTTGAGCTCTGGCTCTTTGGTCCCGCCTCTCAACCGTATGTGTGTGTGTGTGTTAAGAAATATAATACATACGGCCTTGCTACTTCCCAGAACTGCTAACGAACCGTCTCTCTCCCAGGAAATCGAGTAGCGAGGAAGCATCTTTTTTGTTGTAATTAAGGAGAGGAAAGCAATATATATTTTTAATAATGTTATTCGTAAAAATTATTTGGGCATTTTTTGCTATTATTATTATTATTATTGCAATAGGATTTGTTTTCTTTGGGATCTGTCGTTGTCTCACGTATCTCTTTGTATCTATCTCTCTGTCTGTCTCTCTCTCTCTCTCTCTCTCTCTCTCTCTCTCTCGCTCTCTCTCTCTCTCTCTCTCTTTATCTCTCTCTCTCTCTCTCTCTCTCTCTCTCTCTTTATCTCTCTCTCTCTCTCTCTCTCTCTCTCTCTCTCTCTCTCTCTCTCTCTCTCTTCTCTCTCTCTCTCTCTCTCTCTCTCTTCTCTCTCTCTCTCTCTCTCTCTCTCGCTCTCTCTCTCTCTCTCTCTCTCTCTCTCTCTCTCTCTCTCTCTCTCTCTCTCTCTCTCTCTCTCTCTCTCTCTCTCTCTCTCTCTCTCTCTCTCTCTCTCTCTCTCTCTCTCTCTCTCTCTCTCTCTCTCTCTCTCTCTCTTCTCTCTCTCTCTCTCTCTCTCTCAAGTGCCAACTCTCTCTCTCTCTCTCTTTCTCTCTCTCTCTCTCTCTCTCTCAAGTGCCAATTTTCAGGTCCAGTTCTCCAACCTTGTTAATTCGGTCTAATATATATTCAAGGTCTGAAAATTTATATCAAGGAATATTTTGAGACTCAAGTCAGAGCGAGATTAAACTCACTGAGATTGCTAATTGAAGCTCAGAAATGTAGTCTCAAGAATATTTTGTAAAATGCTTGAAATTTGTCGTGTAAGAAAATACAAAAATTCTCTGTCTGTCTCTCAAATATATCTTTTTGTTTCTCTGTCTATCTGCATATGTCTATCTATTTTAAGGATGTTTTGTGCAAGAATATTTTATGTAACTTTTGCACTTGGATAAAGGAGAAGTTAGAGAGACATCTGTCTACCGGGGCTTGCATTTAGTTACTCATTTCACGCCAAATAAATATGATATTATGTTCAAAGTGTGAGTTAGGCGAGTAATAAGAGATAGCTGAATCTGCCAGTGGCTGAGCGTCTTGAGTTGTAACGTCGTATTTTTTTGTGTGTGGTCACTGAGGCAGGAAAGAGTGTCTTAAACTTATCTCTCTCTCTCTCTCTCTCTCTCTCTCTCTCTCTCTCTCTCTCTCTCTCTCTCTCTCTCTCTCTCTCTCTCTCTCTCTCTCTCTCTCTCTCTCTCTCTCTTCTTCTCTAACCAAGTTTTTTCTGTTACTTGGGCTGGA
>NC_091236.1:12675132-12702078 GCF_040958095.1 Procambarus clarkii
TAATGAATACAATGTAGTAATGATGAATGTGGTAGTTTTGGGTGGAAGATATTTTAACATTATGTGATAGTTTTGGTAGTAGGATACTTTAACATCATGTGTATTTAACATCTTGTTTTCATAGGATGATAACCGTACCCCTTAAGTAGTGTGGTGTATGGCGTTTTATAATATGAAATTATTTATAATAATTTTATAATAATTTATAGTGTAATATAAAAATGGCGTAATTGCATAATATAGGCTGTAAAAGGGTAATTGGCACAGAATAACGAGTTAATATTTCGTATGGAGTAAAGGCACAGTTTCAGAGAGATTATATTAGTAGTTATGGTGGGATTAATCTATCAGGAGTTATTCGTCTTAAGATGTCCTATCTAAGGAGTTAATGGGCTCATGGAAGGGAGTTAACATCTTCAGAACTTACTTGTAAAAGTTTGATACAAAAGAAAATAAGGAATTCATCTCGTGACGTTTCTCGCTTGAGTTGTTTAAACCAGTAAAGTTTAGTATTTTATTGAGGGTTTTACTTGTAAGGGACATGAATAACGGAGTTGTTTAAGAGGGTATCAAGTATTTTGATTAAATTTGTTTCAGAAAACTTTCTTCAATTAAGAATTTTATTAGCTGGAGATTATTCATTATTTTTAAAGATGTATTTTAGATTTGTTGGAAACGCTAATAATGAATTAGTTATTGTCTTAAGATGTTAGCCACTATCTGAAGATAATTATATCTTTATTTAAATCACTATAGTTAATGGTATTACATCACCACTTAAGGGGTACAGGAATGTCCTGTAAGACTAAAGTACTTTAAATATCTAACTCGGTCCATCAATTTTTACCACCACGCAGTCGTCTTACTGGAGAAAGCCATGTATCGGAGAGGCAACCTTTGCGAAGGTAAGGACCAGGTTCGAACCCTATATGCATGGTTCTCCTGGGTTAATGTC
The DNA here is from genome assembly GCF_040958095.1 of Procambarus clarkii. NCBI lineage: Eukaryota > Metazoa > Arthropoda > Malacostraca > Decapoda > Cambaridae > Procambarus > Procambarus clarkii. The sequence goes on from NC_091236.1 coordinate 12,676,088, forward strand.
AGTAGAAGAGGCTTCTGGCTTCGACGTCCCACTGGTCTCAGATTCTCAAAGAGTCGTGTTAGATGTCATCTATGGTGCTAGAACACACTAGGATGGCTATGATTGGATGACGTGAATTTCTACCCCAATCGAAATCTTCGTGTTGACCAGACCACACACTAGAAGGTGAAGGGACGACGAGGTGAATGGTCGTGGACCATTCTCACAATCGACTTGAGAATGGTCCAGGACGGACCGAAACGTCGTCGTCCCTTCACCTTCTGTGTGTGGTCTGGTCAACATACTTTAGCCACGTTATTGTGACTCATCGCCTGCACAATCTTCGATTGTGCGGAACGGGAATCGAACCAATGTCCTTTGCAGCCCCCAGACACCACGCACCTTAACCCAAGGGTCCACGAAATGCTATGAGATCTATAACCCGGATTCACCCGGCCCCAGGCTCCTAGTGGATCTAGGTGGATCCTTTAATATATCATGGTTTGTGAGTTAAGGGTGCGCGTCTGTGGACAACCAGGACGCTGGTTCGATTCCTCCCTTTCCTGCCCCAAGATTTTCCCAAAGATATATCGCCTTACTGTGGTTGCATTGTGTACTTTTGGCCAAGATTTCTGGAGTTATGGAACGGCAGTTACTGCCCAACACACAATGTTGTGATACTGTTAGCTCCTGTGCTGTAGCAAAGGTATAATGTGACAATATGTGTGTGTGTGTGTGTGTGTGTGTGTGTGTCTGTGTGTGTGTGTATGTGTGGTGTGTGTGTGTCTGTGTCTGTGTGTGTGTGTGTGTGTGTCTGTGTGTGTGTGTGTTACGTCTTTTTCACGGTCCAAAGATGAGAGTGATTTGACGTTGAGACTTAAGACGTTAACACTTAAGTTCTGGGATTGTTAGAACGCTTTTTAACATGGCCAAGATGGCTGCCAAGATGGCGGTCGAATGTTAGAAGAGGCACTAACCAAATAGAGAAGATGTAGTGAATGATTAATCTTTGAGAATGTGACACCAGTTTCCCCCCGTGGCCCGAGTTTGTCAAGCTGTCGGCAATCTTCCCGGTCGCGTGCTTGACAAACATCAATAAACTTGCACCGCTTGTTTGCCATACAACAGTATCCAATCACCGCTTGCTTAAGTCAAGTCAATCAAGGTATTACCGCCCGTTGCTCACCCATGCATCAGTACACTGCTAAGGTTGCCTAGGAACACACAAAAATACTTGTCAAACACACACACACACACACACACACACACACACACACACACACACACACACACACACACACACACACAACACACACACACACACGCAAGATAAAAACAAGAACAAGTAATTTTAGATCCAGTGTTTCTGTGGTGTTAGCTTTCTTATATTTAGCATTTTCTTAGAATAACCTTGACTTTATTAAACATTTTATTATCATCATTATTATTATTATTATTATTATTACACAGAAAGCACACTAGGGTGATGTATGTCAATGAGGAATTCCATCAGGGCTGTGAGGGGGACGCGAACCCTGCGACCGAGGCACTGTTAGTCGCATACTCTACCACTGGACCACCGTGGCTTGTACCAGTCACTACAAAAACATTCAGTAGAAATTCGGTTGTATGACTTTTTAATGTCGGCGATGGTCCAGTGGTAGCGTGTGGGGCTTACAATGGCTTGGTCGTAGGTTCGAGTCCACCGCACTGCCCTAGTGGATTTTCTCATTATTATTATGAATATATTATTATTTATTTCTTGCCTTTATGTTTCTGTTCTTTCCTTTATTGCTCTCTTTTTTTTTTTGCTTGCATGTTTAGCTTTTGTATTGAATTGGTTGATTATTGTTTGTGCTTTGATGCAAATTTTCCAGTTAACGTTTTAAGATTGCTATTGTTGTTGTTGTAGAAAGTCTTAATCTTTCTACAACAACCTGTGTTGTTGTAGAGGTTGTGTTTTGGGTCTGTCTCTTTCGACTGTATTCTGCTAGTTCAAGCGACCGAAAGCGCTCAAGTAAATTATTTATTCATTGCCCCTTCGTGGGTTTTATATATATATATATATATATATATATATATATATATATATATATATATATATGTCGTACCTAGTAGCCAGAACTCACTTTTTGGCCTACTATTCAAGGCCCGATTTGCCTAATAAGCCAAGTTTACCTGAATTAATATATTTTTTCTAATTTTTTCTTATGAAATGATAAAGCTACCCATTTCATTATGTATGAGGTAAATTTTTTTTTATTGGAGTTAAAATTAACGTAGATATATGACCGAACCTAACCAACCCTACCTAACCTAACCTAACCTATCTTTATAGGTTAGGTTTGGTTAGGTAGCCAAAAAAGTTAGGTTAGGTTAGGTTAGGTAGGTTAGGTAGTCGAAAAACAATTAATTCATGAAAACTTGGCTTATTAGGCAAATCGGGCCTTGCATAGTAGGCTGAGAAGTGCGTTCTGGCTACTAGGTACGACATATATATATATATATATATATATATGTCGTACCTAGTAGCCAGAACTCACTTCTCAGCCTACTATGCAAGGCCCGATTTGCCTAATAAGCCAAGTTTTCCTGAATTAATATATTTTCTCTAATTTTTTTCTTATGAAATGATAAAGCTACCCATTTCATTATGTATGAGGTCAATTTTTTTTATTGGAGTTAAAATTAACGTAGATATGTGACCGAACCTAACCAACCCTACCTAACCTAACCTAACCTATCTTTATAGGTTAGGTTAGGTAGCCGAAAAAGTTAGGTTAGGTTAGGTTAGGTAGGTTAGGTAGTCGAAAAACAATTAATTCATGAAAACTTGGCTTATTAGGCAAATCGGGCTTTGCATAGTAGGCTGAGAAGTGAGTTCTGGCTACTAGGTACGACACATATATATATATATATATATATATATATATATATATATATATATATATATATATATATATATATATATATATGCAGAACATTTACTTGTTCTGAATTCAGTTATTTTACATATAAAATTCTATCAAGCTTTGAACACTATTAACATCGATTCAGTAACTCATCTTGGACAATGGACTACTTATATTTAGTCACTATACTAAATTTAGACTAATATACTAAATTTTAGTCTATTACACTGGACTCTTATCCATTTATCTAGCAGGATAGTTCCTGCAATTTATGCAACTTGACTCAATAGAGCTTTGCCACTTCAATTGCGACATTGAAAACCAAAAAATCTTCCAGAAACCTTTGCAACGGCTGCAAGATCCACCTCGACCTACAGATATGCATAAATACTCCCAAAATGGTCATTGCAACAGCTTGCAACGCAACATTAACCCGTGCTCTCGCTTAATAGGCCGTATTTTTTAAGCGAATCGGACCATTCCCTTAAAAATGGAGCCCAATTAGTAAATATTCAAGCGCCGTTATAGTGACGATATCTGCGCCGCAGCCTCGATAGGCTAATTGGGATGCGTAGATTCAAGACCTCTTACCACGCCAACCTACTTTACGCCCCCATTCCCCCCCTCTATCCCCCCCTCCTCATCCATTCCTTCCCTCATCCATCCCCTCCCCTTCCATCCACCCCTCATCCATCCCCTCCCCCTCCATCCACCCCTCATCCATCCCCTCCCCCTCCATCCACCCCTAATCCATCCCCTCCCCCTCCATCCACCCCTCATCCATCCCCTCCCCCTCCATCCACCCCTCATCCATCCCCCCTCCCCCACCCCCCGGAGGCAATAACTCTTCCCATATTAGCTTACTGTAACCCGTTCACCCGTTCCCCCCTCCCCCCCCCCCTCAAGCCTCAATGTTGCAAATGCATATAGAAATGTGTGTGTTGATATGTACATACGAGTGCATGTTGCAAGAATGTCGTTCTTGTAAACATTATTGAATGTGATCGAAAGATTTTGATTGTGGATCTGGAACGAAATCTTTCTTTCTTAGGTGCTTCACTTTGGGAGGGAAGATTAAAAATAACTGCCTAAAGGTATCTGAATAGAGCCGGATCCGGGTCGCTACAAAAGTTCGTTTCGCTGAAGCACTCTTCAACATCTTCAGAGGCAGAGGGAGAGGGAGGGAAAGTATCGGGAGAATGCGCCAAGTTATTACGACTAGATATCACTTGGAAGGGATCGGGATAAGCATTTGGGATGGGACGAGGTGGGGGAAGAAATGGTGCCCAACCACTTGGACGGTCGGGGATTGAACGCCGACCTGCATGACGTTGCTCCAGCCCAATGATTTATAGCCAATTTATATTGCCAACACTCGGTTGGGCGAGACTAGCACATGGAACTAGTCTTACCCAACTTTCCAGGATGAATCATGGGGGGTATGGGAGTGTCGTAGGTCGAGCGAGGGATTGGCCTAAGGTCACACTTTAAGAAATATGGGCGTTTATGGCGACCCCCACGACTTTATGGTATGAACTAAAAGCAGAAGAGAAGAGAAAAGAAGGAACAGGTGGAGAGAGGGGGGGAGAGAGAGAGACTCTCTCTCTCTCTCCCTCTTCCTCTCTCTCTCTCTCCCTCTCTCCATTGCTTTTCACTCTCTCCTTCCAAGAAATATCTGAAGCAACATGAAGATATTGATGAAAAACATGCGGATATGATCTATAGACTCCACCGGTATGAATCATCTCTTGCTTGCAATCTTGACTCAAAAATTGAAAAATATCTGCAACTGTGCTTTTCGATACGATACATTGCACAAACCTCCATGAACCCGGTCTGGGAACGTTACAGGAAGATCTTTTGAAACCGGTCATTCAATCCACGGAGTTTGTTGCATGTTCAAATAATAGATTTATGAGATAGGAATTAGTATTAAAATCAATTTCTGCTCACAAAATGGCTCCTCATCAACTCTGTGCCTTTTATACGTGTCCTTAATATTAAATAAAACACATACGTACGCAAATTACGATAAACTAAACGCCTTGAATATGTTATAAAGTTTTGAATGAAGTCAGATATTAACCTTTCGGATAAATCATTGGAACGCTTACTTATTTCTATAGAAAATTTGCAGCGTTTCCCTTCACCTAATGCACCTGCTCATCTAGGAGTAGATAGGTGCCTGGGGGGGTTTCTGACAGTTCCTGGAGATGGCCAGTAATTGGCGTAGTAGTTTTATATATTTCAAGTGTGTTATTTTGTCTTGGATTAGTCTGGAGTGTGTGTGTGTTTGGGGAGGCTGTTGTGTAAGTGCAAGTATTTATATAGTATTATATATATATTTATATGTATCTTACTCGCTTAGCTGTGTATGAAGAAAGCAAGCTCCAGCTCCTGCGCCCCGTCTCTTGAACACTGTAATTTCCCCTCCTGTTGAATCCAATCTTCCCTAACAATACACAACTTCGCGGTTACGTTATGTGCTGCTGTGTTTCGTGTGTTGTGTCTTCAACTCTCAGACAATACCGTGCGCCTAAGAACTTGAATTGGACGGTAGAGCGACGGTAGATGCTACTTTGTAGGTCGGCGATCGAGGCTCCCCTTAATGGTCGAGTGGTTATAGTCACTATTTCTTCCCTCCTTAATTGCTATATTAGTCTTCCTGGCTTAGTGCCTTCTTTTGGTAATTACTTGCATTCCTTCCCTTCGTCTTATCCCAGCTTCTTGTTCCCATATCCCAGATCCTTGTTCCCATATCCCAGATCCTTGTCCTCATATCCCAGCTCCTTGTCCTCATACCTCCAGCTCCTTGTCCTCATACCCCAGCTCCTTGTCCTCATACCCCCCAGCTCCTTGTCCTCATACCCCCAGCTCCTTGTTCTCATATCCCAGCTCCTTGTTCTCATATCCCAGCTCCTTGTCCTCATATCCCAGCTCCTTGTCCTCATACCTCCAGCTCCTTGTCCTCATACCTCCAGCTCCTTGTCCTCATACCCCAGCTCCTTGTCCTCATACCTCCAGCTCCTTGTCCTCATACCCCAGCTCCTTGTCCTCATACCCCCAGCTCCTTGTCCTCATACCCCAGCTCCTTGTCCTCATACCTCCAGCTCCTTGTCCTCATACCCCAGCTCCTTGTTCTCATACCCCCAGCTCCTTGTCCTCATACCCCCAGCTCCTTGTCCTCATATCCCAGCTCCTTGTCCTCATACCCCCAGCTCCTTGTCCTCATACCCCCAGCTCCTTGTCCTCATATCCCAGCTCCTTGTCCTCATATCCCAGCTCCTTGTCCTCATACCCCAGCTCCTTGTCCTCATACCCCAGCTCCTTGTCCTCATATCCCTTCCAAGTGCCATGCAGTCAAACTGCCATATAGTTCCTTCTCCCAATTACCTAACCTAAACAAGCAACAGAACTTTAAAGAGATCTTTAACAAGAGAGATCTTAATTATCTCTCTTCCCGTTCTGCAGCGACCTTGCTGTGCCTCCGGCTGTGTCGCCAGCGGTGCTCGGGGTCCAGCTTCTGTGCCCCTCACCGCACTTACAAGCAGAGGGAATTGGAGATGCAGATGGTGATCGTCCTCCTCGTTATCACCATCGTCTTCATCATCCCTGGACGCCTATTGACGTGAGTTTTTGAGTGTTTAGACTTGGTGAAATGTAAATAAACACTTGATGGTGAGATGTAAACAAACGCTTGATGGTGAGATGTAAACACACATTTGATGGTGAGATGTAAACAAACGCTTGATGGCGAGATGTAAACAAACGCTTGATGGTGAGATGTAAACACACATTTGATGGTGAGATGTAAACAAACGCTTGATGGCGTGATGTAAACACACATTTGATGGTGAGATGTAAACAAACATTTGATGGTGAAATGTAAACAAACAAAAATATGATGAGGAAAAAAACTAGTTGAAAAGTAAACATGTATTTTTTTTAACAATTTGGTGTTTTCTTATGATGTTGAGAGAGATATATTTAAGTTCCTTAAATTTTAATTCAATTTTAATAAATTTTAACAAAAGGATGATAATTTTTTTATCGAGACCACTTCCGGAGGTCTTGGTGGACCCCCGGAGGTCTTGGTGGACCCCCGGAGGTCTTGGTGGACCCCCGGGGGTCTTGGTGGACCCCCGGGGGTCTTGGTGAACCCCCGGAGGTCTTGGTGGACCCCCGGAGGTCTTGGTGAACCCCCGGGGGTCTTGGTGGACCCCCGGGGGTCTTGGTGGACCCCCGGGGGTCTTGGTGGACCCCCGGGGGTCTTGGTGGACCCCCGGGGGTCTTGGTGGACCCCCGGAGGTCTTGGTGGACCCCCGGGGGTCTTGGTGAACCCCCGGGGGTCTTGGTGGACCCCCGGGGGTCTCAACGGACCCCCTGTGCTCCTCCTTCCTTCCTTCCTTCCTTCCATCAACTACCCATTTCTTCCTGATTTACTTTCCCTCTCTCCTTACCCACCAGCTCCGGCTCTTCCTGAACCAAATCTGGCCACACAAGACTCGCGAGGATCACATTCAGGACATGATTGCCGTGCGTCTCACCTCTATCAATCAGATCGTCGACCCGTGGGCCTACATTATCTGCAGAAAGGTGCGTTCAGGTCTGCTCTGACTACTACGGGCTCACCATAGCCCGTGCTACTTGGAACTTTTTGTTCCAAGTAGCAAACCTTAACAACAACAACATGCTCTGACTGCCTTAGAAGGGTAGAAAACTAGAAAACTAATTTGAGTAAGTTCGAATGAGTTGTTGAAGTTGTAAAGTTGAGAGAGAAAGAGAGAGAGAAAGAGAGAGAGAGAGAGGGGGGGGGCTGGGAAGTATCAGTGAAAAGGGATTTTGTGGGAGGTGAGTAATGGGATTTAGCGTATATCAAACCGTTTTATAGGGGGATTAATGTATTTTGAGGATTTTGGCGGTAGTTTCAGGTAGGCCGACGGTTTCAGATTTTTCAGGCCCGATTTTTAATCCTTGATGGTCCGAGTTTATCCAGGTTGTTGTGGATCTTCTGTTAAGTGTTGATAGGGGTCAGGTTTCTATAGATTGTCTTTCATAAATCATTTGAATTATACTTAATAACTCAAGATACTTAATAACACACACACACACACACACACACACACACACACACACACACACACACACACACACACTAAAACAGATAATTACTACAAGACCTGCTGCATGGGTAACAGCTTCTCAACCAGAGAGCAACTCCATAGTCTCCTAAGACTGCTACATGCCAACTACTGCCACTACAACAATTCACAAACACCAGTCAATTCACTGAACCTCCTGACCTAGACGAGCTTGTGTTGGTGTTCACAGGTGTTCGCTACACGTGCCTGGCGCTGGATGCGACTCTCCTTCATGGGCTCCCGCCTCCTGGCCAGGGACAGCTCCAGCCATCCCGGCGGCTCACACAAGAAACTCTCTAAGACCATCAAACCGCCCGAGAAAATCCAATATAAGACACCATTTAAAGGTAATATTTTACGAGTGAGAGGTTGAAGGTAATCATTAGGACTGAATGGTATAGGCCTATATAGCCCTGGGATATAAGGCCGCAGTTAAGGAGCAGTAGTCAACGTCTTGGACTATCGGTAATCGAACACCAACTCTGCAAGTAGTTAGGCCCATGCTTCTTAGAAAAGTAAGTTGCAGGTAAGTTGCAGGACCATAGATGGAATAACTGAGTAATTAGGTAGTACTTATAGTACTATCGTAGTACGATAAGGACCATCGTACATATATTGACTTAAAAGGCAGTTAGAAAGTAGACATCGGTACTATTGAATGTGGACAAACCAGAAAAGTTTTTGTACTGTTGCAAAGAAAACTTAACTAAACCTTCGTAGGTTTAATACACCCTATCTGAGGCTATCTTTAATACACGCTATCTATAGTACATATATGTACTATACTAGGCCTAGGAATATTTAAGTTTGATTTTTAGCTTATTTTTTTCTGGACTCTATAAAAGTGAACCAAATTCTACTAATTGTGAATGACGTCTATGTATGTATGATGGTCAAAATAGTTGCATAAATCTAAATAGGAGGAAGGGTTGTGGGAGAGGTGAGTGGAAGAGGTAGGTTAGGTTAGGGTTGTGGGAAAGGTGAGTGGAAGAGATAGGTTAGGTTTGGGTTGTGGGAAAGGTGAGTGGAAGAGGTAGGTTAGGTTTGGGTTGTGGGAAAGATGAGTGGAAGAGGTAGGTTAGGTTAGGTTAGGGTTGTGGGAAAGGTAAGTGGAAGAGGTGGGAGGCGCGGGTCTAGGAAGCATACGTGAGGTGATGCGAGGAATGGTACATCGACACACAGAGATGGAAAAGATAGAGCATTCCCGTGCAGAGATCTGGAAAAGATAGAGCATTCCGTTCAGAGTTAGATGGTTAATACAGTCAGAGGAAGATAAACATAATTAACCCAAAAAGGATTCGAACCCATGCCGTCGAGGATCACCCCTAAACATACCGTGACCACCGCACCAATGACCGTCGTAGACGACCATAGCTCCCCTTCCCTAACATTAAGACTACTCTCTCTCTCTTCTCCCCCAGGAGGAGGAGACAACGGAGTGACACAGGAGAGAGACAACAAGGCCATGGTAGTGGTCGTGGAGGGTGACGCCCTGCTCAACACCGGACCAAGGACACCCATCAAGGACAGCCCGGACACGCCAGGACCAGCCTCCAAGGACGGGCCAGCTAGCGTGGCGGAGGGAGAGCAGGTAGTGGGGGTGACCCTGGACCCCAGCAGTGCCCACAGAACCCCCACGTAGCCCTCAGTGGGTCGGAGCACACCACGTACGCCACGGCTCTTCAAGGTAAGCTAACAGTGTACGCGTAATCCTGGGGTTTGGGGATCGATCCCCGGCGATGGAGGAAACAAATGGCCAGAGTTTTTTTCACCCCTGATGCCTCCTGTTACCTAGTAGTAAATTGGTACCTGGGAGATAGACAGCTGCTACGGGCTGCTTTCTGGGAGGGGAGGGGGTAAAGTTGATTGATTTTTTGAGAGGCGGGCCGAAAGAGCCGGAGCTCAACCCCCGCAAGCACAATTAGGTGAATACACAGTACCATATTGATATAATATCCAGGAGCAACATCGATGCAACGTTGAATTAACGATAATAACGCTGAATCAACGTCAATTAACGTTGACCCGACGTCGAACCAACGTAACTTGCAGACATGGTGTCCATTGGGCAATTGGCGACGGTTTTTAAAGATTATTGGATTGTAATAACGTAATAATAGACCAAATAACTGCCGTTTTGTTTGTTGGCAAGTTACCCTTCAGAGTACGATAATACGATACGATTATTGGGTGGCGCTGAAGTGTTAATGCACTATTCTGTGCTGTTAGTTCACTGTTAGTTAGGTCTTTTGAGCCCCCCTAAATGTTGGCAGCTTGGGGCTGCCTAGCTCCCTAGAGCTAGGCATCTTCTGAGCTCCCTAGATGTTGGCAGTTTAGGTTCAGGAGATGTGAACCCTTAGATACTGACAATTCAGGGTCAGGTCGTCTGAGAACCCCAGGGCCTAAGTGTTTTATGAGGATCATTCAGTATATAAACTGTAGATTCATTAGCCCCATCCCTTATCACCCCCCTACATGGGACCACTCTAGTGGAGGTCCCCTAATCAGGGACTAGCCCACAGATCAGGAACTGTTAACGGGGACGAATCGGGAGGACGAATGTAGGGACGAATCGTCCCTACTTGGGTCTGGATTTTTGATCAGTTTATTTTCTAACACAAATGTGGCCATGTGTCCAGAATAGTCAGTCTCTATCCGTCCACTCCCCATTCCACCCGTCTCCAGTTCACCAAACCACACACTAGATAGAGAAGAGACGACGACGACGTTTCGGTCCGTCCTGGACCATTCTCACAATCGACGTGAGAATGGTCCAGGACGAACCGAAACATCGTCGTCTCCTCACTTTCTAGTGTGTGGTCTGGTCAACATAATTCAGCCACGTTATTGTGACTCATCGCCTGCACCAGTCTTCTTTTCCTCCTATGTCCACACTCACCCTTCCTGTTGGTAGACTCAGGGGAAAGATATTATAAATATTACATAACGTTAACAGTTACCTCAAGCTTGGTCAGGAATGTACAATTGAGAGTAAAGAAATATTTGGTAATAACATTATTAATAATGACAATAATGACATAAAATTATAATGCTGCTACTAATGAAAATAATTATACTAATACAACTGCTTATAATGATTCTAATAACAATAATAACAGCAGACGAGAAATTAGAAGAACTCAATAAGCGACGATTGGAACGCGGGATTAATTTGCAAACGAACACTTGTGTAACAACGCACCACCATTGATTGCTTCGGCTAACGACCCGGAATATTAAGTGATAATTGCAGATACCAGCAATCTTAATCAATACGATTGAACAGAATAGAAGGAGAAGGGAGGGAGGTGAGAAGAGGTCATAAGATAGGAGGAAGAAGAGAAGGGTGCAATTGAGAGAGAGAGAGAGAGAGAGAGAGAGAGAGAGAGAGAGAGAGAGAGAGAGAGAGAGAGAGAGAGAGAGAGAGAGAATAGGAAAACAAAGAAACAGGGAAAAGGAATGCAGTTAAGAAAAGGGGAAGATTGAGGTAGAAGGGGTGTGTGTTGGGGGTAGTGTGGAGGGGGGGAGGACGTTAACTGAAAGTGGGGACTAGAATGTAAGGGGGAAGAGGTTATGCAGTAGGGGAAGTGAGAGGGGATCTGTGCATTGGTAAGGAGAGAGGGGTTACTGAAGTAGTTAGAAAGGGTGGGGGTTAGTTACCGGTTGGGGGAGAGGGGGGCTTGGTAGGACCGTGAGGTATAAAGAGGAGGAATATATATTATAAGGAAACAAAGGGGAATAAAGAATAACTTATAAAGAATAAGTTACTATTATTCATTTGTCCAATCTCTTTGTCCAAGATTATAATTAACGCCAAATTAAACTTCTAAATATCCCATAAGGATTTTTTTTAGCAATATAACGGAATCGAACCAGCGTCCTGAGTCCCTCCAGACGCACACATTATACCCACTAGACCACAAAGGCTTTAAAAGGCAATACAATCTGAAATCTTACAGAAACTTAAGAGGGCACAAAGTGGGTACTCAAATCCAGTTTTGAACCCTTCACTCTCTGTTGTAGGAAATGAAGTTTTTCATCAGTGCTTTGTTCTTTCACCTTTTGGATCTTTTTTAAGGAATATTCTTTATGAGGAATGATTTTTATGAGAAATTATTTTTATGAGAAATAAACACCGTTTCACCACCAAATCTTTATCTACAAAATCAGGTTTAAGGCCAGCTCGTTCTTGGGATTTACAGATCAAATTATCTTGCAACATAACAGGACCGAGAAATTGTTCTGATTGTTTCAAGCGTAGGCTAGACATGTATATGAGCTTGCGTGGGTATAAATAGGAATTAGGAAGTATAGGCCAATAGGCTTTCTGCAGTTGCCTGTATTCTTATGTACTCGGCATTAACTTGTAGTCAAGGAAACCTTCATCTCATATACTGAAACATGCTCTTTTACTACTACAGTTTCCTCGTATAACCTGAACCCATGTATAATTATGTAAATCCTTAATATTAAAGTATGTATTAGTAATACTGCATCATATTGCATAATATTTACTCACTGCATAATATTTGCATAATACTCATTGCATAATAATTGCCTAATACTCATCGCATAATATTTTCAAACTACATAGGCATTTTTTTCCAGTGTCACCCTTTTTTCATCCAATACATACATCATAGTCAAAGAACACTCTCTTATGGACACATACGCAGCATATGAATGCTTTTCATTTTCATACTAAAATATATTTAGCATAACTACTATACTTTCTTTTCACCTTCCCTTCTACACAGATCTATCTCCTGTATGTCTCAGTTCTCTCTCTCTCTCTCTCCCTCCCCAAGCAGCCGGGTTAGACCTGACAACCTTGGCTGTGGTCCCCATCCCTGTGTTTACGTCGGAGCAGTATTCCGTGCGGCAGCTGGTGGAACCCTGTCATCACCCCAACCACCATTCCTACACCAACCACCATTCCCACAGTACCAACCACCATCCTCGACTCAGGCGCCTCGCCTCCTCTGCCTCCGCCAAAGATTCTTCCACCTCTAGACAGCCCAGACGAGCCCACGAGTATGAGGGTGAGTGGGTGAGGTTGTCTATCCAATATGCTAGACTGGCTAGATCGCTGCGGTGCGGTGCGAAGGACTAGGCAGTTTGAATGACTCGTATTTATGTGAGGGTGAGTGGGTGAGGTTGTCTATCCAATACGCTAGACTGGCTAGATCGCTGCGGTGCGGTGCGAAGGACTAAGCAGTTTTGAATGACTCGTATTTATGTGAGGGTGGGTGGGTGGGTGGGTGAGGTTATCTATCAAGTATGCTAGACTGGCTAGATCACTGCGGTGCGGTGCAAAGGACTAGGCAGTTTTGAATGACTCGTATTAATGTGAGGGCGAGTGGGTGAGGTTATCTATCAAGCAGTTTTGAATGACTCGCATTTATTGTTTCGAATTGTCCAGCTCAAACAACCCATAAAATATTTTAAATCCAATATTTTTTCCCGGTTGTCAGGAACAGGAAGCTTGCACTTAGAATTATCGAGGATCCTCTAGGCCAACTACTGACCCTGCTCGGAGTGCAACTGGTGACATTTGCCTAACTTCAAGTTATTTTACTACTAAGTGAACAGAGGCATCAGGTGAAAAGGAAATAGGCTGAACCGTTTGTGTCCTACCCAGGGATTAATCCTGGGTACCTTGGATGCAGACCATTGTGGCTGCATTTGCCAATATGCTAAACTAGATGAGTTGCCCATCTCTAGATGAGTTGCAGATGATGGCAGTGCTCGGGTCTCATTTTCTCTCTCTCTCTCTCTCTCTCTCTCTTCTCTCTCTCTCTCTCTCTCTCTCTCTCTCTCTCTCTCTCTCTCTCTCTCTCTCTCTCTCTCCCTCTCACTCACACTCACACTCACACTCACACTCACACTCACACACTCACACTCTCACACTCACACACCAATCCATTCCCACTGTGTCTCTCTCCCTCCTCCCTGTTCTCTCTCCCAGTGGACACAACACACTCTAGTAACATGCAATCTACGTTATTGACGATAAATAAATGTTATCGACATTCAGTTTGCATTACTGATATTTAGACAACATTATCTACATTGAATCAACGTTATCGACTTCGATTCAACATTGACAACATTCGTAAAATACGTTTTAACACACTATGTACAATCAAACCCATATTTCATACTTCACAGGAGTCGCAGAACTTCAGAAATGGAGCCAGTCCTTCTTAAAGTGGGCATGGGGGTCGACCCCATCCCTCGTGATACCGAATAGTCATAAACCACCGTTGACATTTGCGTGAGGCTAGCTACAAGCATCTGACCCCAGACAAACATTATTTTCTGACACACACACACACACACACACACACACACACACACACACACACACACACACACACATATATATATATATATATATAATATATATATATATATACATATATATATATTATATATTCAACAAATAAACCTTAACACACACTTCGAATCGGGTTGAAGAGGCAAAATATAACGATTATTTTAATTCTAATCTTTCTTGACCTTTCTTCTTCTTTATCCATTCGTTACATATAATAAAGCTGATTTATCCCTGCAAACTATTAATTTATGAAGAGATTCTGTGAGTTGACTCGGGCGTTAATGGGAGACTTGATTAAAGTGTTCCGTTTGTTGCTTCTAGGAGTGACCCCGGCGGACTCCTGGGCGTCTGCTTCAGCGGTGCTGGGTCGTCGACACTCCTGGTGCTGTCCTCAGGCTTCACTACACACCAAGTACTATCGCACCCAAAACACCCAGACCTTCGTGTCCTCCCACGCCAGCCCCTCTCAGGGGGACGACAACGCCCTCCACACCCAGAGGAACGACCACGCCCACCGCACAATTGAGGACGACCACACCCAGGAAATCGACCACACGGCTAGCGACGCCTGCCCCTACCACCACCACCACCACCAAACTTCCAGCGGCTCTTGTGTGTGTACTAACCCCTACGGTACTGGCACTTACCCCCCACTACACCTCAGCACCCCTCACCCACAACACTACCCCCTCCCACACCCGCTACACCCACCAACAGGACAAACATACCGCCTCTCATCAAACCTCCACCTTCCCCTACCATAACCAAAATCTCCAATGTAACCCCACCCGACGCGATCCGGACAATGAGGTTCTCCACGTAGATTTCAACCCACCCATACCCATCACAACTCAGAACCCACGACCCATTTTCTCAGCCCTCATGCCTCTACTCACCTCACCAACCTGGACTTCTGCAACTTTAACAGTGAGGGACATTTCGACCGACATAAAAACAGTCACACGGTTGGACCAGATGATATTAATTCTGTGTTTGTAATTGGTAACAGTTTTATACCATGGGTGGATGGGCCCCGCAGTACTGAAAGTGTCAATGAAGGTGTTTTGAATTCCATAAATTCAAAACCCACTCTGAAACGCAGGGGTTATAAGGATTTGTATTGAACGTGGACGAATATGTAGAGGTAAAACACGTTCTGAACAGATAACTGAAAATATTATTGCCTAAACGGCTTCGTAAAGTGTAAATAGTGAGCGTTTTCGAATCGGGAAAACTGTAGCCTTGCAGAAAAAACAGGGGTGGAACGCTTGTGACAGTTCGTGGGTTATTATTTTGCAACAATTCCGAGGCAGTGAAACAGGTCTTAGAATGTAAAACATGGTGAAATAGTGAAGCAACCCCGAGGCAGTGAAGCAAGCCCATTGCAGTGAAACAAGCCTTTGCAATATTTGTCACTGCTCCCGAAAGATATAATCATGGATTTAACGTTATAACAACGATCCCAATACAGTGATATTCACGAAACACTAAGCTGAACTTAAAACGTAATCACTTATAGACCTGTCACGCACCTGTGGCTTGACTACGAAGAAAGGAACCATTTAAGAATCACTGAACGAATCACGAACCAGTGTAACAGCCCGCAACTAGTCTATTAGTTTCGAATCACTATACTAGTCACAAACGAGAACACCGGTTACGAACCTGTGTACAGACTCAGAACTACTGTGTTCCATTCGGGAACCACTGGACCATTATCGTACCAGTGGTACAACAATGGTACGTTTCAAAACAAAAAGAAAAAAGGTTTAATCACGAAGCTTGAAACTCTCGAGTCTCTGAATCATATTAAAATATACAAAATTGAAACAGACAAATGTACAGAAATACTCTAAACAAATATCCCCTTGAATGGCCTTTCTGTGTAGGTAAATTGGTAATATATATTGACAAATAAATAATTTCTAAAAGCACATTTATAAGGAAACCCTCAATAGTTTCTTTAGCAGTTCAAATTATAAATAAGTTTTGAGCACATGGCTCGTAAAATAGACATTTGGAAGGACGACTCTGACAGCTTTGAGGAGACGTCGTGTCGTTGGATCAAGGGAGCGAGGAGCACGGATCTCTTCACCCAACAATAGACAAGTGATTGTCTTCATGTCGAGTCTAAAAAATAGTGATTGGAGATAGATGTTTTTACAATCTACGTATGGCTGGGCACTCGATACCATAAGGCTACTGATGTATGTGTGTGTGTGTATACAGTATATACATATGTATGTATATAATGTAATTTTTGAAGGTGTAACATTTGATTGATGTTTTATTTACTTGTTCATTGTGTATGACATCAAAGCTTAAACATTATGTGAGTTGATGATGTTTTCATTTAAAAAAATGTTTACAGGGGATATATATAATATATATATATATATATATATATATATATATATATATATATATATATATATATATATATATATATATGTGTGTGTGTATATCACGAAAATAAATTTATTCTTTATTCTTAATCACATATATATATATATATTATATATATATATATATATATATATATATATATATATATATATATATGTCGTACCTAGTAGCCAGAACGTACGTCTCAGCCTACTATGCAAGGCCCGATTTGCCTAATAAGCCAAGTTTTCATGAATTAATTGTTTTTCGACTACCTAACCTACCTAACCTAACCTAACCTAACTTTCTCGGCTACCTAACCTAACCTATAAAGATAGTTTAGGGTAGGTTAGGTAGGGTTGGTTAGGTTCGGTCATATATCTACGTTAATTTTAACTCCAATAAAAAAAATTGACCTCATACATAATGAAATGGGTAGCTTTATCATTTCATAAGAAAAAAATTTGAGAAAATATAATAATTCAGGAAAACTTGGCTTATAAGGCAAATCGGGCCTTGCATAGTAGGCTGAGAAGTGCGTTCTGGCTACTAGGTACGACATATATATATATATATATATATAATATATATATAATATATATATATACAGTTTTTTTTTACTGTGTGTGGTCGTGTACAACTCTATGTAATATTCATTCAGTACAAGATAGTGTTATATTTTTGTTTAATTTAACATGTTTACAATGTGTTCACAACCAGTTGGAACCGAGATCGATTCCTGGGCAGGACGGATATGTCTGGGCATATTTCCTTGCATCTGATGCCTCTCTTTATTTAGCCCAGTGCTATGTACCTGGGAGTTATAGCAGACTGTTGTGTGATGCATCCTGTGGAAGGTCTGGCCCACAGGGGAACCTCGATAAGCAGAATTGGCCTCCTGTTCTCGACAATGGAAAACTAATAGATCAAACTTTTAACCATGTATGAATTCACGAGTTTTATGTATAAGTCTCACATTCGTGGGAGTGTATTTGTCGTAAAAGTTTATTTGTCGCCATGAATACATGAGTTTAGGGTTGATGTTCGTTTGCTTGTATAGGATTGTATGTGGTATGTGTATATGTATATTACTGATTGTATAAGACTGTGGTGAGTGAGTGAGTGAGTTTATTAATGATTGTATACAACTATTTGTACAGGACTGTGATTGTACAGGACTGTACGTGGTATAAGTGTATGCCTGGTGGCCGTTTGTTTGTATAGGACTGTACGGGGGGTACAATAATGGTATTAAATACAATGAACCGAATTAATGCTGCTCTTAACCACCGATGTCAGCATCGTTGTGGCTATTGATGATCACCAAAAAAATTCTGAATAGTTTTCGTTGCTAATGTTGAATTTTTGTTTTCATTGTCAACTCATCTTCACTATCATCACCTTCACTCTCTATCGCGCGTTCACCGCTCTTTTACGCAAAAAAGACAGGTTATATTTAGTTGCTTGATGTTGGGCTTAAAGTTTATCGCCCTCTGGAGGGTTATTAAGGCCTATCAACTTCTGGAGGGTTATTAAGGCCTATCAACCTCTGGAGGGTTATTAAGCCTATCACATGGGTTTATCAGCAAGAATATTCGAGTCCCAAACATTGTACAATACTAGAGTAAGCACAAATTGTATATACACCGAGAAGCGCGAGATGATATAAACTATTCGATGTATATATCCCTTAATCACATTGGAGACATGCCGAGTACAGAATATATATATATATATTATATATATATATATAATATTATATATATATATATATATATATATATATATATATATATATATATATGTATGTCGTACCTAGTAGCCAGAACGCACTTCTCAGCCTACTATGCAAGGCCCGATTTGCCTAATAAGCCAAGTTTTCATGAATTAATTGTTTTTCGACTACCTAACCTAACTTTTTCGGCTACCTAACCAAACCTAACCTTTAAAGATAGGTTAGGTTAGGTAGGGTTGGTTAGGTTCGGTCATATATCTACGTTAATTTTAACTCCAATAAAAAAAATTGACCTCATACATAATGAAATGGGTAGCTTTATCATTTCATAAGAAAAAATTAGAGAAAATAGGCAAATCGGGCCTTGCATAGTAGGCAGAGAAGTGCGTTCTGGCTACTAGCTACGACATTATATATATATATATATATATATATATATATATATATATAATATATATATATATATATATATATATATAAAATACGACAAGGACCCTCTAACACCTCAGAATAGGGCTCCTTATGCTAATTTCAAAGTAACTGGATGAAACGAAATGTTTGAAATCTTCAGGTTTGTATAAGACATGATTCATCAAGCACACAACGTATCCTTTTCCGAAGCCTGTGCATCTTTATTTATTCACGGCGGGTTAGTTTACATTTATTAAACTGGTTATGATAACGTACAGAGAGGCAGTTTTTAGCATTAATAACCTTGGGTTGCCATTTTTGTAAACTGATAAACTGTTAAAATAACAGACTAAGCCGTCATGGTCCTAGAACGTTATGCAGGACCAGGCTTTATCATCAAGCATTTACATGTCTAATTACGAAACCTTTACATCTTTCCTCGAACATGGCAGATCAGCCTGTATTTAATAAACAGTTTACGAACTTAGAAACTGTACAACCCCAAGGTTATTTATGTTATAAACAACCTCTGAATCCTTCACAACTCGTAAACTCTTTTTTAATAAATGGAAACACAGCCGCCTTAACTGCCCCATAGTTCAATTATTAATGACCTTTCGGTTTATGCTCGTGCAATTGTTGTCCAATAATCTTTAAAGATAAATTTATAATTTATTCTTAAAGCTTAAATCAGATTTACGTTCGTTTTTTTAATATGAATACGTATTAGATATGAATTTAATATGTTTAATAATTATTATTAATATATATAACGTATAAAATATATAACGTTATATATATATAACGTTAAAATATAACGTATTATGTTTAATAATACGTATTAAATATGAATTTAAGGGGCCTCGTAGCCTGGTGGATAGCGCCCAGGACTCGTAATTCTGTGGCGCGGGTTCGATTCCCGCACGAGGCAAAAACAAATGGGCAAGGTTTCTTTCACCCTGAATGCCCCTGTTACCTAGCAGTAAATAGGTACCTGGGAGTTAGTCAGCTGTCACGGGCTGCTTCCTGGGGGTGGAGGCCTGGTCGAGGACCGGGCCGCGGGGACACTAAAGCCCCGAAATCATCTCAAGATAACCTCAAGAATCAAGATAACGTGACATTTGAAGTTAATAATGATAATTATTAACTTAATATGACATTTGAAGTTAATAATGATAATTATTAACTTAAAATGAATCCAGAAGTTATATTTAAATCAATTATAAAACTATTTCCCCCCCCCCCCCCAGCACTAAGCGAACGACGTGACCCCATGGCGGCGGACTCTAAGCGACCGCTCCCTCAATGTTTACATTGACAGTGTGGATGCCCGGGTCCGAGTCATTCCCGTTTATTGGTCTTTTGACACTTATAAAAAGGGGCAACTCGCCGCAAACATGAGTGTAACGCGTATGTCAAGTGATAGTGGCGCCTCGTATCTTAAGAGAGCCTGTAAAAAACATCATTTTAGAGGTGAAAATTTATTTGTTTTTCCGTTCAATGCGCTTTGCGCTCCTTAGACACTCCTCTCTGCCTGAGGTTAGTTCAGTATTTGCGTAACTGCTTGATGATTCCAGGTCCTGTGGCTAGATTCACGAAAGCACTTACGAACCTGTACATCTTTTCTCAATCTTTGGCGGCTTTGTTTCCAATTATTAAACAATTAATAAGCTCCGAAGCACCAGGAGGCTGTTTATAACAATGACAGTTGAATGGGAAGTTTTCATGCTTGTAAACTGTTTAATAAATGTAACCAAAGCCGTCAAAGATCGAGGAAAGATGTACACGTTCGTAAGTGATTGCGTAAGTGCTTTCGTGAATCTGGCCCCACTGGATTCTACGACTGTGAGAACAATTATTGTGAACTTAAACAGTACAGGAGCAAGTGGTAGATGTGGGGAACCACCCTCAAGTGCTTCATAAATGATTGAAAGGCATGTTGCTGAAATTTGAGATATTTCAGAGTTTTCGAGTGAAAATCAAGACGCCCATTAGCTTCTTGACGATTAAGCGCAAAGACTCATCATCTAAGTACCTAAAGGAAGGTTGTAGTGCGAGCTGAATGGTGTTAAAACTTCTCAGCAATCAGTGGGAGGGTTAAGCGCCTTATGCCAAGTAGGATATCATGATAAGCATAGAGTCAATACACACAGATAGCCTAACCATTCCCTCGTATAGATAACAGGGGCAGATAGTCCTGCCTCATCACACTCTTCATTGCTGTTTCTGGTAAGTACAACTGTATTATATTACAAATCTGTGCTATTCTTTTATTTTATGTATTTTGGACATTATTTAGTTTTTCACGAGGACGCATTCTCGCATTATATTATTTAATCTGATGGGCAAATAGGTTTCGATTTACGTAGGTTCGATTAAATCCATGTTTTCAAGAATGTATCTTGGATGTAAATAGAGGAATTACAGTATTGTACTCGGTATGTTAAGGGAACAAGCCAAGCGCTTCAACGTGGAAACTTAATATGCTCCCGTCAGTATTCAGCACAAGTTAGGGGTGAACAAATCCACAAGGGCCGTGACGAGGATTCGAACCTGCGTCCGGGAGCATCCCAGACGTGATGCATCAAATTTGTTCATTTGATGCATCACGTTAGTGTGATCTCTGTGTGTGAAGTTAGGGGTGTTTGTTGATGTGTTAATATCATACGGCGGAGTTTCATGCGTTTTTTTCTCAATCATTTCGTATGAAAAGTAACTGAATGGTATGTTTTGAAATTAGTAATTACATAAGGGAAAGAGAGAGAGGAGGTGGTAGAGCGAATATTGAGGAGAGAGAAGGTAAAAAAGCGGAAAGGAAGGCAGGGAAAAGGGAAGGTGGGACAGTAGACAGAAGGAAAGGGTTGAGGGGAAAATCTAAGGGTGCTGATTATTATTATGTGTGTGTTAAGTGTCTCCATACAAGTGAAGCAAATACCCCGCTAGTGCAGGCGCCATAATGGCCTATTGCAGGAGTACTAACTGTCCATTACATAGGTGGGGCAGTACCATTAAAGGTGTTATATTTACCAAGGCATCAAAATGCACCACAGGTGTGTTAATTATGTATCATTCATTGTGATTTTCATGTCTTTTATTGTGTTGACATATTTATACATGTATGAATGTCTGGATTCGTTGATAATTGCATATACAGAAGCCCCCTACACACACACACACACACACACACACACACACACACACACACAAACAAAAGCACGCACGCACGCACACAAAAGCACGCACGCACGCACGCACGCACACAATCAAAAATACTACATAGTGAACAACCAAGCGACTAGATTACGAAAAAGGGGAAGGTGAACGTACATGAAATTTGCGAGGTACTAAATGCCAAGAGGCCAAATTCACGAAGCAGTTACGCAAGTACTTACGAACCTGTCATCTTTTCTCAATCTTTGGCGGCTTTGTTTACAATTATTAAACAGTTAATGAGCTCCGAAGCACCAGGAGACTGTTTATAACAATAACAACTGTTGATTGGCAAGTTTTCATGCTGGCAAACTGTTTAATAAATGTAACCGAAGCCGACAAAGATTGAGGAAAGATGTACACGTTCGTAAGTACTTGCGTAACAGCTTCGTGAATCTGGTCCCAGTTTGCGCGGAGCTGTCGCAGCTCAGCCTTAATACCTCCCAGTGCCAGAAGAGGTTGTACCCTTTACCTTGCTTTCGTTTCGAGGATCAACGTCCCCGCGGGCCCGGTCTCTGATCAGGCCTCATGGTTCAACCCGTCCTCCTAATAGAAAGTCGCATTTTGACGTATCCTACACCAAAGGCCACAAATTGTGGTATTAGAAAGTGGTAGCGGCTCGCAAAAATTGACATACTGTCCCGTTTTCTGTTTTGGGTCCTCTGGAAGGGCACTTTAGTGCGCCAGTTTCTTGACGTAGGGAAACCTTAGGAGGCTTTATGGTTGATGGTGTGGTCGAGATAAGAGACCAAAATATTGAGGAAACAGCAGAAGAATAAAGGAAGGAAGTAAAACTTGAAACTATTGCTAGTTATTCAACCAGATAATGTATCACAATGGATGTTAAATAAAGCAACATAGGCCCTCTACATACCTCTGGCTTTACTCGTGAATAAGGCACAAAGGGAGAATTGCCTAGCTGCTGGAAGAAGGCAAATATGGGACCAATTTACAAGAAAGGAGTTGGAGAGGAGGCACTTAACTTCAGACCAGTATCACTGACAAGCATCCCCTTGCCAAGTACTTAAACCGTTAATAAGAATGAGACTGATTTATAAAGATTAAGCCACCCAAAAGGTGGCACGGGCATGAATAGCCCGTAAAAGAATGAGACTAGTTTCACACCTAGAGACAATTAGGTATGTAAACAAACGTCAACATTATTTTAGGAAAGGAAAACTTACAATCTAGATTCTAGAGAGTGAAGAAACTATAAATCACTCAAGTCTTTCTACTTAATTTCAACGTTTCGTCGACAAAATCCTCAGGAATATACCAAAGTATACTAAAAACTTGCATACGAAATCATACATGGGTTCTCCTCATCATACTCATTCTTGGGAATATGTAATCCTTGATCGTAGAGTGTGACGAAGTTCAGGGTCAAGTGATTCTTGTCTAATGTCAGTTGATAGTCATCTAACGCGATGGCTGAGGTCACAAGAGGGACCATGAAGTAACTGGATGCTCGATGGTAAAATTGGTTTGAGTGCTTTTAGGACCAGCTCACGAATGAGACTTTAGTGTTTGTAGGCGCTCCTTCGGTCACTTGTTTGTAGCACTCATTCGGTCACTGTTGCATTTGATGCCTGCAGTGCCCTTTACGATGTTCTGACGATTCATGATGATTGTGGTGGTGTAGTGTAGGTAGTAATGAAGCGTAATTCTTCCTTTTTTCAGATGAATTCAGTAACACGATGCCCCACACCACCATCCTCAATCGTCAGAACATTGTAAAGAGCACCATGCATACGGGAATACGTACACATGCATATACATAAATACATGTACACACACACACAATATATATTATATATATATATATATATATATATATATAATATATATATATATATATATATATATATATAATATATATATATATATATATAAATCCATTGTATGACATGCAAACATAATACATAAAATGCCAAAATATATCAAACTACGCCAGGTGTCGACGTACATCTTTGAATTTTGTAAGTATTTGTATATTGAACCAAACCACTGTGTATAATCTGTGTGGCGTATCAAATACTGTTCTTGTATGTACCTGTATGATCAATTTTTGTATAACAGATAATTAAATCTTTATTAAACTACTTCAGCTTGACGTTGATGTGTTATTACACCTGACTTTGGCCGTGGGATTCTCAAGAGTTGGTCGTAGGTGTGTGGAATTACCTGAGTGCTGATCGTAAGCGTGTGTAGTTACCTTGTAGCCCAATGTAAGTGTGAATAATTACTTAAGAGCAATGTCGTAAGTGTTTGTAATCATCACTGGCTGGTCGTAAGTGTGGTTATGTTACGGTACACTATATCATGCTGTGGTACACCATACTGGGAAGTTATGGTACACCATACCACATGTTTAACAGGTAACATATAACTATTACATATGCTGTAGAAACGGTACATTATTTATCTGTCCTGGAGGTACGGTGCACTGTACCTATATCTGTGATCCCCACATTTCCTACGGGCTCACTATAGCCCGTGCTACCTGGAACTTTTTTGTTCCCAGTAGCTAAATCTATAACAACAACAACAGCAAAATTTCACCCCAATATTATATCTGTCGTCATCAATGCTTCTACATATGGTTAAAAAAAGTACCTATAGGCAGTTTTGGGGAGTTGCACGATGCATTACCTTGCAACGGCATGAGCATTCCCTTGCAGTATCAACGCTGTTTGACACCTTGGTTGAGTTCTACATTCCCCAGCACCGGTTTTGGGGTTCTAGGGTTCAGACGTGATGGAACTTTTAGGAATCATATTAGGACTCATTAGGAATCATATTTAGGAATCATATTAGAATCATATCATTGTGTGTGTGGTTAAGAGGTCACACGAAACCTAGGGCCAGATTCACGAAGCAGTTACGCGAACACTTACGAACCTATACATCTTTTCTCAATCTTTGGCGGCTTTGTTTACAATTATTCAACGGTTAATGAGCTCCGAAGCACCAGGAGGCTGTTTATAACAATAACAACAGTTGATTGGCAAGTTTTCATGCTTGTAAACTGTTTAATAAATGTAACCAAAGTCGTCAAAGATTGAGGAAAGATGTTCACATTCGTAAGTACTTGCGTAACTGCTTCGTGAATCTGGCCCCTGGATTTTTCAAGCCCTGAGTTGGGTTGGGATGGATAATACTTGGATTAATTCATTTCAACCACTTGGATTGGTCTGTATTACGACTGCCTCGCTACACTTGCAGGCCGGCGTTCGATGCCCGACGGTTCAAGGGAAGGGGAGTTATCAGGAGAAAGCGGCAAGCCATTTCGACTATATAGAACTTGGAAGGGGTCAGGATAAGGGTTTACGATGGGACGGGGTTAAAGGAATGGTGCCCAACCACTTAAACGGTCGGGGATTGAACGCCGACCTGCACGAAGCGACACCGTCGCTCTACCGTCCAGCCCAAGTGGTTGGTGTTCCAACAATCCAAGTGGTTGACCACTTTTCCAGACCTTCGTCCATTCCCAGATCCTCGTTTTGATATCTTTTTCAAGCGATATCAGTTACCTGAGAAGAATCGAGTCATTTAGTCAGAGAATTAACTTTTTCTCAGCTAAATTTTTTAAGTTTGTTGACTTCTGCGGCGAGCTGTTATCCTATCATGATAGCCGCTTTCACTGTCCATCAACTTGATCTAGTAGCTACATCGACGGCCCTGTATCTTGCAGGTCTGCGTTCAATCCCCAAGGTACAAGTGGCGGGGCTCCGATCTTTCTCCCCCATCTGCCTATCTCAGCTCCTTGTCCTTATATCCCTTCCCAGTCTTATGTAGCAATACAATACATACAGCAATACAGTACATGCAGCAATACAATAGATGCAACAACGTTTTCTCGTAAATACCTTACATAG
>NC_091236.1:12702578-12777578 GCF_040958095.1 Procambarus clarkii
GGCTCCTAGTGGATCTAGGTGGATCCTTTAATATATCATGGTTTGTGAGTTAAGGGTGCGCGTCTGTGGACAACCAGGACGCTGGTTCGATTCCTCCCTTTCCTGCCCCAAAGATTTTCCCAAAGATATATCGCCTTACTGTGGTTGCATTGTGTACTTTTGGCCAAGATTTCTGGAGTTATGGAACGGCAGTTACTGCCCAACACACAATGTTGTGATACTGTTAGCTCCTGTGCTGTAGCAAAGGTATAATGTGACAATATGTGTGTGTGTGTGTGTGTGTGTGTGTCTGTGTGTGTGTGTATGTGTGTGTGTGTGTCTGTGTCTGTGTGTGTGTGTGTGTGTCTGTGTGTGTGTGTGTTACGTCTTTTTCACGGTCCAAAGATGAGAGTGATTTGACGTTGAGACTTAAGACGTTAACACTTAAGTTCTGGGATTGTTAGAACGCTTTTTAACATGGCCAAGATGGCTGCCAAGATGGCGGTCGAATGTTAGAAGAGGCACTAACCAAAATAGAGAAGATGTAGTGAATGATTAATCTTTGAGAATGTGACACCAGTTTCCCCCGTGGCCCGAGTTGTCAAGCTGTCGGCAATCTTCCCGGTCGCGTGCTTGACAAACATCAATAAACTTGCACCGCTTGTTTGCCATACAACAGTATCCAATCACCGCTTGCTTAAGTCAAGTCAATCAAGGTATTACCGCCCGTTGCTCACCCATGCATCAGTACACTGCTAAGGTTGCCTAGGAACACACAAAAATACTTGTCAAACACACACACACACACACACACACACACACACACACACACACACACACACACACACACACACACACACACACACACACGCAAGATAAAACAAGAACAAGTAATTTTAGATCCAGTGTTCTGTGGTGTTTAGCTTTCTTATATTTAGCATTTCTTAGAATAACCTTGACTTTATTAAAACATTTTATTATCATCATTATTATTATTATTATTATTATTACACAGAAAGCACACTAGGGGTGATGTATGTCAATGAGGAATTCCATCAGGGCTGTGAGGGGGACGCGAACCTGCGACCGAGGCACTGTTAGTCGCATACTCTACCACTGGACCACCGTGGCTTGTACCAGTCACTACAAAAACATTCAGTAGAAATTCGGTTGTATGACTTTTTAATGTCGGCGATGGTCCAGTGGTAGCGTGTGGGGCTTTACAATGGCTTGGTCGTAGGTTCGAGGTCCACCGCACTGCCCTAGTGGATTTTCTCATTATTATTATGAATATATTATTATTTATTTCTTGCCTTTATGTTTCTGTTCTTTCCTTTATTGCTCTCTTTTTTTTTTTTGCTTGCATGTTTAGCTTTTGTATTGAATTGGTTGATTATTGTTTGTGCTTTGATGCAAATTTTCCAGTTAACGTTTTTAAGATTGCTATTGTTGTTGTTGTAGAAAGTCTTTAATCTTTCTACAACAACCTGTGTTGTTGTAGAGGTTGTGTTTTGGGTCTGTCTCTTTCGACTGTATTCTGCTAGTTCAAGCGACCGAAAGCGCTCAAGTAATTATTTATTCATTGCCCCTTCGTGGGTTTTATATATATATATATATATATATATATATAATATAGTATATATATAGTATATATTATATATGTCGTACCTAGTAGCCAGAACTCACTTTTTGGCCTACTATTCAAGGCCCGATTTGCCTAATAAGCCAAGTTTACCTGAATTAATATATTTTTTCTAATTTTTTCTTATGAAATGATAAAGCTACCCATTCATTATGTATGAGTAAAATTTTTTTTTTATTGGAGTTAAATTAACGTAGATATATGACCGAACCTAACCAACCCTACCTCACCTAACCTAACCTATCTTTATAGGTTAGGTTTGGTTCGGTAGCCAAAAAAGTTAGGTAGGTTAGGTTAGGTAGGTTAGGTAGTCGAAAAACAATTAATTTCATGAAAACTTGGCTTATTAGGCAAATCGGGCCTTGCATAGTAGGCTGAGAAGTGCGTTCTGGCTACTAGGTACGACATATATATATATATATATATTATAATATGTCGTACCTAGTAGCCAGAACTCACTTCTCAGCCTACTATGCAAGGCCCGAATTTGCCTAATAAGCCAAGTTTTCCTGAATTAATATATTTTCTCTAATTTTTTTCTTATGAAATGATAAAGCTACCCATTTCCTTATGTATGAGGTCAATTTTTTTTATTGGAGTTAAAATTAACGTAGATATGTGACCGAACCTAACCAACCCTACCTAACCTAACCTAACCTATCTTTATAGGTTAGGTTAGGTAGCCGAAAAAGTTAGGTTTAGGTTAGGTTAGGTAGGTTAGGTAGTCGAAAAACAATTAATTCATGAAAACTTGGCTTATTAGGCAAATCGGGCTTTGCATATGTAGGCTGAGAAGTGAGTTCTGGCTACTAGGTACGACACATATATATATATATATATCATATATATATATATATATAGTATATATATATATATATATATATATATATATATATGCAGAACATTTACTTGTTCTGAATTCAGTTATTTTACATATAAAATTCTATCAAGCTTTGAACACTATTAACATCGATTCAGTAACTCATCTTGGACAATGGACTACTTATATTTAGTCACTATACTAAATTTAGACTAATATACTAAATTTTAGTCTATTACACTGGACTCTTATCCATTTATCTAGCAGGATAGTTCCTGCAATTTATGCAACTTGACTCAATAGAGCTTTGCCACTTCAATTGCGACATTGAAAACCAAAAATCTTCCAGAAACCTTTGCAACGGCTGCAAGATCCACCTCGACCTACAGATATGCATAAATACTCCCAAAATGGTCATTGCAACAGCTTGCAACGCAACATTAACCCGTGCTCTCGCTTAATAGGCCGTATTTTTTAAGCGAATCGGACCATTCCCTTAAAAATGGAGCCCAATTAGTAAATATTCAAGCGCCGTTTTATAGTGACGATATCTGCGCCGCAGCCTCGATAGGCTAATTGGGGATGCGTAGATTCAAGACCTCTTACCACGCCAACCTACTTAACGCCCCCATTCCCCCCCTCTATCCCCCCCTCCTCATCCATTCCTTCCCTCATCCATCCCCTCCCCTTCCATCCACCCCTCATCCATCCCCTCCCCCTCCATCCACCCCTCATCCATCCCCTCCCCCTCCATTCCACCCCTAATCCCATCCCCTCCCCCTCCATCCACCCCTCATCCATCCCCTCCCCCTCCATCCACCCCTCATCCATCCCCCCTTCCCCCACCCCCCGGAGGCAATACTCTTCCCATATAGCTTACTGTAAACCCGTTTCACCCGTTTCCCCCCCCTCCCCCCCCCCCCCCTCAAGCCTCAATGTGCAAATGCATATAGAAATGTGTGTGTTGATTGTACATACGAGTGCATGTTGCAAGAATGTCGTTCTTGTAAACATATTGAATGTGATCGAAAGATTTTGATTGTGGATCTGGAACGAAATCTTTCTTTCTTAGGTGCTTCACTTTGGGAGGGAAGATTAAAAATAACTGCCTAAAGGTATCTGAATAGAGCCGGATCCGGGTCGCTACAAAAGTTCGTTTCGCTGAAGCACTCTTCAACATCTTCAGAGGCAGAGGGAGAGGGAGGGAAAGTATCGGGAGAATGCGCCAAGTTATTACGACTAGATATCACTTGGAAGGGATCGGGATAAGCATTTGGGATGGGACGAGGTGGGGGAAGAAATGGTGCCCAACCACTTGGACGGTCGGGGATTGAACGCCGACCTGCATGACGTTGCTCCAGCCCAATGATTTATAGCCAATTTATATTGCCAACACTCGGTTGGGCGAGACTAGCACATGGAACTAGTCTTACCCAACTTTCCAGGATGAATCATGGGGGGTATGGGAGTGTCGTAGGTCGAGCGAGGGATTGGCCTAAGGTCACACTTTAAGAAATATGGGCGTTTATGGCGACCCCCACGACTTTATGGTATGAACTAAAAGCAGAAGAGAAGAGAAAAGAAGGAAGACAGGTGGAGAGAGGGGGGGAGAGAGAGAGACTCTCTCTCTCTCTCCCTCTTCCTCTCTCTCTCTCTCCCTCTCTCTCATTGCTTTTCACTCTCTCCTTCCAAGAAATATCTGAAGCAACATGAAGATATTGATGAAAAACATGCGGATATGATCTATAGACTCCACCGGTATGAATCATCTCTTGCTTGCAATCTTGACTCAAAAATTGAAAAATATCTGCAACTGTGCTTTTCGATACGATACATTGCACAAACCTCCATGAACCCGGTCTGGGAACGTTACAGGAAGATCTTTTGAAACCGGTCATTCAATCCACGGAGTTTGTTGCATGTTCAAATAATAGATTTATGAGATAGGAATTAGTATTAAAATCAATTTCTGCTCACAAAATGGCTCCTCATCAACTCTGTGCCTTTTATACGTGTCCTTAATATTAAATAAAACACATACGTACGCAAATTACGATAAACTAAACGCCTTGAATATGTTATAAAGTTTTGAATGAAGTCAGATATTAACCTTTCGGATAAATCATTGGAACGCTTACTTATTTCTATAGAAAATTTGCAGCGTTTCCCTTCACCTAATGCACCTGCTCATCTAGGAGTAGATAGGTGCCTGGGGGGGTTTCTGACAGTTCCTGGAGATGGCCAGTAATTGGCGTAGTAGTTTTATATATTTCAAGTGTGTTATTTTGTCTTGGATTAGTCTGGAGTGTGTGTGTGTTTGGGGAGGCTGTTGTGTAAGTGCAAGTATTTATATAGTATTATATATATATTTATATGTATCTTACTCGCTTAGCTGTGTATGAAGAAAGCAAGCTCCAGCTCCTGCGCCCCGTCTCTTGAACACTGTAATTTCCCCTCCTGTTGAATCCCAATCTTCCCTAACAATACACAACTTCGCGGTTACGTTATGTGCTGCTGTGTTTCGTGTGTTGTGTCTTCAACTCTCAGACAATACCGTGCGCCTAAGAACTTGAATTGGACGGTAGAGCGACGGTAGATGCTACTTTGTAGGTCGGCGATCGAGGCTCCCCTTAATGGTCGAGTGTTATAGTCACTATTTCTTCCCTCCTTAATTGCTATATTAGTCTTCCTGGCTTAGTGCCTTCTTTTGGTAATTACTTGCATTCCTTCCCTTCGTCTTATCCCAGCTTCTTGTTCCCATATCCCAGATCCTTGTTCCCATATCCCAGATCCTTGTCCTCATATCCCAGCTCCTTGTCCTCATACCTCCAGCTCCTTGTCCTCATACCCCAGCTCCTTGTCCTCATACCCCCCAGCTCCTTGTCCTCATACCCCCAGCTCCTTGTTCTCATATCCCAGCTCCTTGTTCTCATATCCCAGCTCCTTGTCCTCATATCCCAGCTCCTTGTCCTCATACCTCCAGCTCCTTGTCCTCATACCTCCAGCTCCTTGTCCTCATACCCCAGCTCCTTGTCCTCATACCTCCAGCTCCTTGTCCTCATACCCCAGCTCCTTGTCCTCATACCCCCAGCTCCTTGTCCTCATACCCCAGCTCCTTGTCCTCATACCTCCAGCTCCTTGTCCTCATACCCCAGCTCCTTGTTCTCATACCCCCAGCTCCTTGTCCTCATACCCCCAGCTCCTTGTCCTCATATCCCAGCTCCTTGTCCTCATACCCCCAGCTCCTTGTCCTCATACCCCCAGCTCCTTGTCCTCATATCCCAGCTCCTTGTCCTCATATCCCAGCTCCTTGTCCTCATACCCCAGCTCCTTGTCCTCATACCCCAGCTCCTTGTCCTCATATCCCTTCCAAGTGCCATGCAGTCAAACTGCCATATAGTTCCTTCTCCCAATTACCTAACCTAAACAAGCAACAGAACTTTAAAGAGATCTTTAACAAGAGAGATCTTAATTATCTCTCTTCCCGTTCTGCAGCGACCTTGCTGTGCCTCCGGCTGTGTCGCCAGCGGTGCTCGGGGTCCAGCTTCTGTGCCCCTCACCGCACTTACAAGCAGAGGGAATTGGAGATGCAGATGGTGATCGTCCTCCTCGTTATCACCATCGTCTTCATCATCTCCTGGACGCCTATTGACGTGAGTTTTTGAGTGTTTAGACTTGGTGAAATGTAAATAAACACTTGATGGTGAGATGTAAACAAACGCTTGATGGTGAGATGTAAACACACATTTGATGGTGAGATGTAAACAAACGCTTGATGGCGAGATGTAAACAAACGCTTGATGGTGAGATGTAAACACACATTGATGGTGAGATGTAAACAAACGCTTGATGGCGTGATGTAAACACACATTTGATGGTGAGATGTAAACAAACATTTGATGGTGAAATGTAAACAAACAAAAATATGATGAGGAAAAAAACTAGTTGAAAAGTAAACATGTATTTTTTTTAACAATTTGGTGTTTTCTTATGATGTTGAGAGAGATATATTTAAGTTCCTTAAATTTTAATTCAATTTTAATAAATTTTAACAAAGGATGATAATTTTTTTTATCGAGACCACTTCCGGAGGTCTTGGTGGACCCCCGGAGGGTCTTGGTGGACCCCCGGAGGTCTTGGTGGACCCCCGGGGGTCTTGGTGGACCCCCCGGGGGTCTTGGTGAACCCCCGGAGGTCTTGGTGGACCCCCGGAGGTCTTGGTGAACCCCCGGGGGTCTTGGTGGACCCCCGGGGGTCTTGGTGGACCCCCGGGGGTCTTGGTGGACCCCCGGGGGTCTTGGTGGACCCCCGGGGGTCTTGGTGGACCCCCGGAGGTCTTGGTGGACCCCCGGGGGTCTTGGTGAACCCCCGGGGGTCTTGGTGGACCCCCGGGGGTCTCAACGGACCCCTGTGCTCCTCCTTCCTTCCTTCCTTCCTTCCATCAACTACCCATTTCTTCCTGAATTTACTTTCCCTCTCTCCTTACCCACCAGCTCCGGCTCTTCCTGAACCAAATCTGGCCACACAAGACTCGCGAGGATCACATTCAGGACATGATTGCCGTGCGTCTCACCTCTATCAATCAGATCGTCGACCCGTGGGCCTACATTATCTGCAGAAAGGTGCGTTCAGGTCTGCTCTGACTACTACGGGCTCACCATAGCCCGTGCTACTTGGAACTTTTTGTTCCAAGTAGCAAACCTTAACAACAACAACATGCTCTGACTGCCTTAGGAAGGGTAAGAAAACTAGAAAACTAATTTGAGTAAGTTCGAATGAGTTGTTGAAGTTGTAAAGTTGAGAGAGAAAGAGAGAGAGAAAGAGAGAGAGAGAGAGAGGGGGGGGGCTGGGAAGTATCAGTGAAAAGGGATTTTGTGGGAGGTGAGTAATGGGATTTAGCGTATATCAAACCGTTTTATAGGGGGATTAATGTATTTTGAGGATTTTGGCGGTAGTTTCAGGTAGGCCGACGGTTTCAGATTTTTTCAGGCCCGATTTTTAATCCTTGATGGTCCGAGTTTATCCAGGTTGTTGTGGATCTTCTGTTAAGTGTTGATAGGGGTCAGGTTTCTATAGATTGTCTTTCATAAATCATTTGAATTATACTTAATAACTCAAGATACTTAATAACACACACACACACACACACACACACACACACACACACACACACACACACACACACACACTAAAACAGATAATTACTACAAGACCTGCTGCATGGGTAACAGCTTCTCAACCAGAGAGCAACTCCATAGTCTCCTAAGACTGCTACATGCCAACTACTGCCACTACAACAATTCACAAACACCAGTCAATTCACTGAACCTCCTGACCTAGACGAGCTTGTGTTGGTGTTCACAGGTGTTCGCTACACGTGCCTGGCGCTGGATGCGACTCTCCTTCATGGGCTCCCGCCTCCTGGCCAGGGACAGCTCCAGCCATCCCGGCGGCTCACACAAGAAACTCTCTAAGACCATCAAACCGCCCGAGAAAATCCAATATAAGACACCATTTAAAGGTAATATTTTACGAGTGAGAGGTTGAAGGTAATCATTAGGACTGAATGGTATAGGCCTATATAGCCCTGGGATATAAGGCCGCAGTTAAGGAGCAGTAGTCAACGTCTTGGACTATCGGTAATCGAACACCAACTCTGCAAGTAGTTAGGCCCATGCTTCTTAGAAAAGTAAGTTGCAGGTAAGTTGCAGGACCATAGATGGAATAACTGAGTAATTAGGTAGTACTTATAGTACTATCGTAGTACGATAAGGACCATCGTACATATATTGACTTAAAAGGCAGTTAGAAAGTAGACATCGGTACTATTGAATGTGGACAAACCAGAAAAGTTTTTGTACTGTTGCAAAGAAAACTTAACTAAACCTTCGTAGGTTTAATACACCCTATCTGAGGCTATCTTTAATACACGCTATCTATAGTACATATATGTACTATACTAGGCCTAGGAATATTTAAGTTTGATTTTTTAGCTTATTTTTTTCTGGACTCTATAAAAGTGAACCAAATTCTACTAATTGTGAATGACGTCTATGTATGTATGATGGTCAAAATAGTTGCATAAATCTAAATAGGAGGAAGGGTTGTGGGAGAGGTGAGTGGAAGAGGTAGGTTAGGTTAGGGTTGTGGGAAAGGTGAGTGGAAGAGATAGGTTAGGTTTGGGTTGTGGGAAAGGTGAGTGGAAGAGGTAGGTTAGGTTTGGGTTGTGGGAAAGATGAGTGGAAGAGGTAGGTTAGGTTAGGTTAGGGTTGTGGGAAAGGTAAGTGGAAGAGGTGGGAGGCGCGGGTCTAGGAAGCATACGTGAGGTGATGCGAGGAATGGTACATCGACACACAGAGATGGAAAAGATAGAGCATTCCCGTGCAGAGATCTGGAAAAGATAGAGCATTCCGTTCAGAGTTAGATGGTTAATACAGTCAGAGGAAGATAAACATAATTAACCCAAAAAGGATTCGAACCCATGCCGTCGAGGATCACCCCTAAACATACCGTGACCACCGCACCAATGACCGTCGTAGACGACCATAGCTCCCCTTCCCTAACATTAAGACTACTTCTCTCTCTCTCTTCTCCCCCAGGAGGAGGAGACAACGGAGTGACACAGGAGAGAGACAACAAGGCCATGGTAGTGGTCGTGGAGGGTGACGCCCTGCTCAACACCGGACCAAGGACACCCATCAAGGACAGCCCGGACACGCCAGGACCAGCCTCCAAGGACGGGCCAGCTAGCGTGGCGGAGGGAGAGCAGGTAGTGGGGGTGACCCTGGACCCCAGCAGTGCCCACAGAACCCCCCACGTAGCCCTCAGTGGGTCGGAGCACACCACGTACGCCACGGCTCTTCAAGGTAAGCTAACAGTGTACGCGTAATCCTGGGGTTTGGGGATCGATCCCCGGCGATGGAGGAAACAAATGGCCAGAGTTTTTTTCACCCCTGATGCCTCCTGTTACCTAGTAGTAAATTGGTACCTGGGAGATAGACAGCTGCTACGGGCTGCTTTCTGGGAGGGGAGGGGGTAAAGTTGATTGATTTTTTGAGAGGCGGGCCGAAAGAGCCGGAGCTCAACCCCCGCAAGCACAATTAGGTGAATACACAGTACCATATTGATATAATATCCAGGAGCAACATCGATGCAACGTTGAATTAACGATAATAACGCTGAATCAACGTCAATTAACGTTGACCCGACGTCGAACCAACGTAACTTGCAGACATGGTGTCCATTGGGCAATTGGCGACGGTTTTTAAAGATTATTGGATTGTAATAACGTAATAATAGACCAAATAACTGCCGTTTTGTTTGTTGGCAAGTTACCCTTCAGAGTACGATAATACGATACGATTATTGGGTGGCGCTGAAGTGTTAATGCACTATTCTGTGCTGTTAGTTCACTGTTAGTTAGGTCTTTTGAGCCCCCCTAAATGTTGGCAGCTTGGGGCTGCCTAGCTCCCTAGAGCTAGGCATCTTCTGAGCTCCCTAGATGTTGGCAGTTTAGGTTCAGGAGATGTGAACCCTTAGATACTGACAATTCAGGGTCAGGTCGTCTGAGAACCCCAGGGCCTAAGTGTTTTATGAGGATCATTCAGTATATAAACTGTAGATTCATTAGCCCCATCCCTTATCACCCCCCTACATGGGACCACTCTAGTGGAGGTCCCCTAATCAGGGACTAGCCCACAGATCAGGAACTGTTAACGGGGACGAATCGGGAGGACGAATGTAGGGACGAATCGTCCCTACTTGGGTCTGGATTTTTGATCAGTTTATTTTCTAACACAAATGTGGCCATGTGTCCAGAATAGTCAGTCTCTATCCGTCCACTCCCCATTCCACCCGTCTCCAGTTCACCAAACCACACACTAGATAGAGAAGAGACGACGACGACGTTTCGGTCCGTCCTGGACCATTCTCACAATCGACGTGAGAATGGTCCAGGACGAACCGAAACATCGTCGTCTCCTCACTTTCTAGTGTGTGGTCTGGTCAACATAATTCAGCCACGTTATTGTGACTCATCGCCTGCACCAGTCTTCTTTTCCTCCTATGTCCACACTCACCCTTCCTGTTGGTAGACTCAGGGGAAAGATATTATAAATATTACATAACGTTAACAGTTACCTCAAGCTTGGTCAGGAATGTACAATTGAGAGTAAAGAAATATTTGGTAATAACATTATTAATAATGACAATAATGACATAAAATTATAATGCTGCTACTAATGAAAATAATTATACTAATACAACTGCTTATAATGATTCTAATAACAATAATAACAGCAGACGAGAAATTAGAAGAACTCAATAAGCGACGATTGGAACGCGGGATTAATTTGCAAACGAACACTTGTGTAACAACGCACCACCATTGATTGCTTCGGCTAACGACCCGGAATATTAAGTGATAATTGCAGATACCAGCAATCTTAATCAATACGATTGAACAGAATAGAAGGAGAAGGGAGGGAGGTGAGAAGAGGTCATAAGATAGGAGGAAGAAGAGAAGGGTGCAATTGAGAGAGAGAGAGAGAGAGAGAGAGAGAGAGAGAGAGAGAGAGAGAGAGAGAGAGAGAGAGAGAGAGAGAGAGAGAGAGAATAGGAAAACAAAGAAACAGGGAAAAGGAATGCAGTTAAGAAAAGGGGAAGATTGAGGTAGAAGGGGTGTGTGTTGGGGGTAGTGTGGAGGGGGGGAGGACGTTAACTGAAAGTGGGGACTAGAATGTAAGGGGGAAGAGGTTATGCAGTAGGGGAAGTGAGAGGGGATCTGTGCATTGGTAAGGAGAGAGGGGTTACTGAAGTAGTTAGAAAGGGGTGGGGGTTAGTTACCGGTTGGGGGAGAGGGGGGCTTGGTAGGACCGTGAGGTATAAAGAGGAGGAATATATATTATAAGGAAACAAAGGGGAATAAAGAATAACTTATAAAGAATAAGTTACTATTATTCATTTGTCCAATCTCTTTGTCCAAGATTATAATTAACGCCAAATTAAACTTCTAAATATCCCATAAGGATTTTTTTTTAGCAATATAACGGAATCGAACCAGCGTCCTGAGTCCCTCCAGACGCACACATTATACCCACTAGACCACAAAGGCTTTAAAAGGCAATACAATCTGAAATCTTACAGAAACTTAAGAGGGCACAAAGTGGGTACTCAAATCCAGTTTTGAACCCTTCACTCTCTGTTGTAGGAAATGAAGTTTTTCATCAGTGCTTTGTTCTTTCACCTTTTGGATCTTTTTTAAGGAATATTCTTTATGAGGAATGATTTTTATGAGAAATTATTTTTATGAGAAATAAACACCGTTTCACCACCAAATCTTTATCTACAAAATCAGGTTTAAGGCCAGCTCGTTCTTGGGATTTACAGATCAAATTATCTTGCAACATAACAGGACCGAGAAATTGTTCTGATTGTTTCAAGCGTAGGCTAGACATGTATATGAGCTTGCGTGGGTATAAATAGGAATTAGGAAGTATAGGCCAATAGGCTTTCTGCAGTTGCCTGTATTCTTATGTACTCGGCATTAACTTGTAGTCAAGGAAACCTTCATCTCATATACTGAAACATGCTCTTTTACTACTACAGTTTCCTCGTATAACCTGAACCCATGTATAATTATGTAAATCCTTAATATTAAAGTATGTATTAGTAATACTGCATCATATTGCATAATATTTACTCACTGCATAATATTTGCATAATACTCATTGCATAATAATTGCCTAATACTCATCGCATAATATTTTCAAACTACATAGGCATTTTTTTCCAGTGTCACCCTTTTTTCATCCAATACATACATCATAGTCAAAGAACACTCTCTTATGGACACATACGCAGCATATGAATGCTTTTCATTTTCATACTAAAATATATTTAGCATAACTACTATACTTTCTTTTCACCTTCCCTTCTACACAGATCTATCTCCTGTATGTCTCAGTTCTCTCTCTCTCTCTCTCCCTCCCCAAGCAGCCGGGTTAGACCTGACAACCTTGGCTGTGGTCCCCATCCCTGTGTTTACGTCGGAGCAGTATTCCGTGCGGCAGCTGGTGGAACCCTGTCATCACCCCAACCACCATTCCTACACCAACCACCATTCCCACAGTACCAACCACCATCCTCGACTCAGGCGCCTCGCCTCCTCTGCCTCCGCCAAAGATTCTTCCACCTCTAGACAGCCCAGACGAGCCCACGAGTATGAGGGTGAGTGGGTGAGGTTGTCTATCCAATATGCTAGACTGGCTAGATCGCTGCGGTGCGGTGCGAAGGACTAGGCAGTTTGAATGACTCGTATTTATGTGAGGGTGAGTGGGTGAGGTTGTCTATCCAATACGCTAGACTGGCTAGATCGCTGCGGTGCGGTGCGAAGGACTAAGCAGTTTTGAATGACTCGTATTTATGTGAGGGTGGGTGGGTGGGTGGGTGAGGTTATCTATCAAGTATGCTAGACTGGCTAGATCACTGCGGTGCGGTGCAAAGGACTAGGCAGTTTTGAATGACTCGTATTAATGTGAGGGCGAGTGGGTGAGGTTATCTATCAAGCAGTTTTGAATGACTCGCATTTATTGTTTCGAATTGTCCAGCTCAAACAACCCATAAAATATTTTAAATCCAATATTTTTTCCCGGTTGTCAGGAACAGGAAGCTTGCACTTAGAATTATCGAGGATCCTCTAGGCCAACTACTGACCCTGCTCGGAGTGCAACTGGTGACATTTGCCTAACTTCAAGTTATTTTACTACTAAGTGAACAGAGGCATCAGGTGAAAAGGAAATAGGCTGAACCGTTTGTGTCCTACCCAGGGATTAATCCTGGGTACCTTGGATGCAGACCATTGTGGCTGCATTTGCCAATATGCTAAACTAGATGAGTTGCCCATCTCTAGATGAGTTGCAGATGATGGCAGTGCTCGGGTCTCATTTTCTCTCTCTCTCTCTCTCTCTCTCTCTCTCTCTCTCTCTCTCTCTCTCTCTCTCTCTCTCTCTCTCTCTCTCTCTCTCTCTCTCTCTCTCTCCCTCTCACTCACACTCACACTCACACTCACACTCACACTCACACACTCACACTCTCACACTCACACACCAATCCATTCCCACTGTGTCTCTCTCCCTCCTCCCTGTTCTCTCTCCCAGTGGACACAACACACTCTAGTAACATGCAATCTACGTTATTGACGATAAATAAATGTTATCGACATTCAGTTTGCATTACTGATATTTAGACAACATTATCTACATTGAATCAACGTTATCGACTTCGATTCAACATTGACAACATTCGTAAAATACGTTTTAACACACTATGTACAATCAAACCCATATTTCATACTTCACAGGAGTCGCAGAACTTCAGAAATGGAGCCAGTCCTTCTTAAAGTGGGCATGGGGGTCGACCCCATCCCTCGTGATACCGAATAGTCATAAACCACCGTTGACATTTGCGTGAGGCTAGCTACAAGCATCTGACCCCAGACAAACATTATTTTCTGACACACACACACACACACACACACACACACACACACACACACACACACACACACACACACATATATATATATATATATATATATATATATATATATATATATACATATATATATATTATATATTCAACAAATAAACCTTAACACACACTTCGAATCGGGTTGAAGAGGCAAAATATAACGATTATTTTAATTCTAATCTTTCTTGACCTTTCTTCTTCTTTATCCATTCGTTACATATAATAAAGCTGATTTATCCCTGCAAACTATTAATTTATGAAGAGATTCTGTGAGTTGACTCGGGCGTTAATGGGAGACTTGATTAAAGTGTTCCGTTTGTTGCTTCTAGGAGTGACCCCGGCGGACTCCTGGGCGTCTGCTTCAGCGGTGCTGGGTCGTCGACACTCCTGGTGCTGTCCTCAGGCTTCACTACACACCAAGTACTATCGCACCCAAAACACCCAGACCTTCGTGTCCTCCCACGCCAGCCCCTCTCAGGGGGACGACAACGCCCTCCACACCCAGAGGAACGACCACGCCCACCGCACAATTGAGGACGACCACACCCAGGAAATCGACCACACGGCTAGCGACGCCTGCCCCTACCACCACCACCACCACCAAACTTCCAGCGGCTCTTGTGTGTGTACTAACCCCTACGGTACTGGCACTTACCCCGCCCACTACACCTCAGCACCCCTCACCCACAACACTACCCCCTCCCACACCCGCTACACCCACCAACAGGACAAACATACCGCCTCTCATCAAACCTCCACCTTCCCCTACCATAACCAAAATCTCCAATGTAACCCCACCCGACGCGATCCGGACAATGAGGTTCTCCACGTAGATTTCAACCACACCCATACCCATCACAACTCAGAACCCACGACCCATTTTCTCAGCCCTCATGCCTCTACTCACCTCACCAACCTGGACTTCTGCAACTTTAACAGTGAGGGACATTTCGACCGACATAAAAACAGTCACACGGTTGGACCAGATGATATTAATTCTGTGTTTGTAATTGGTAACAGTTTTATACCATGGGTGGATGGGCCCCGCAGTACTGAAAGTGTCAATGAAGGTGTTTTGAATTCCATAAATTCAAAACCCACTCTGAAACGCAGGGGTTATAAGGATTTGTATTGAACGTGGACGAATATGTAGAGGTAAAACACGTTCTGAACAGATAACTGAAAATATTATTGCCTAAACGGCTTCGTAAAGTGTAAATAGTGAGCGTTTTCGAATCGGGAAAACTGTAGCCTTGCAGAAAAAACAGGGGTGGAACGCTTGTGACAGTTCGTGGGTTATTATTTTGCAACAATTCCGAGGCAGTGAAACAGGTCTTAGAATGTAAAACATGGTGAAATAGTGAAGCAACCCCGAGGCAGTGAAGCAAGCCCATTGCAGTGAAACAAGCCTTTGCAATATTTGTCACTGCTCCCGAAAGATATAATCATGGATTTAACGTTATAACAACGATCCCAATACAGTGATATTCACGAAACACTAAGCTGAACTTAAAACGTAATCACTTATAGACCTGTCACGCACCTGTGGCTTGACTACGAAGAAAGGAACCATTTAAGAATCACTGAACGAATCACGAACCAGTGTAACAGCCCGCAACTAGTCTATTAGTTTCGAATCACTATACTAGTCACAAACGAGAACACCGGTTACGAACCTGTGTACAGACTCAGAACTACTGTGTTCCATTCGGGAACCACTGGACCATTATCGTACCAGTGGTACAACAATGGTACGTTTCAAAACAAAAAGAAAAAAGGTTTAATCACGAAGCTTGAAACTCTCGAGTCTCTGAATCATATTAAAATATACAAAATTGAAACAGACAAATGTACAGAAATACTCTAAACAAATATCCCCTTGAATGGCCTTTCTGTGTAGGTAAATTGGTAATATATATATTGACAAATAAATAATTTCTAAAAGCACATTTATAAGGAAACCCTCAATAGTTTCTTTAGCAGTTCAAATTATAAATAAGTTTTGAGCACATGGCTCGTAAAATAGACATTTGGAAGGACGACTCTGACAGCTTTGAGGAGACGTCGTGTCGTTGGATCAAGGGAGCGAGGAGCACGGATCTCTTCACCCAACAATAGACAAGTGATTGTCTTCATGTCGAGTCTAAAAAATAGTGATTGGAGATAGATGTTTTTACAATCTACGTATGGCTGGGCACTCGATACCATAAGGCTACTGATGTATGTGTGTGTGTGTATACAGTATATACATATGTATGTATATAATGTAATTTTTGAAGGTGTAACATTTGATTGATGTTTTATTTACTTGTTCATTGTGTATGACATCAAAGCTTAAACATTATGTGAGTTGATGATGTTTTCATTTAAAAAAATGTTTACAGGGGATATATATAATATATATATATATATATATATATATATATATATATATATATATATATATATATATATATATATATATATGTGTGTGTGTATATCACGAAAATAAATTTATTCTTTATTCTTAATCACATATATATATATATATATATATATATATATATATATATATATATATATATATATATATATATATATATGTCGTACCTAGTAGCCAGAACGTACGTCTCAGCCTACTATGCAAGGCCCGATTTGCCTAATAAGCCAAGTTTTCATGAATTAATTGTTTTTCGACTACCTAACCTACCTAACCTAACCTAACCTAACTTTCTCGGCTACCTAACCTAACCTATAAAGATAGTTTAGGGTAGGTTAGGTAGGGTTGGTTAGGTTCGGTCATATATCTACGTTAATTTTAACTCCAATAAAAAAAATTGACCTCATACATAATGAAATGGGTAGCTTTATCATTTCATAAGAAAAAAATTTGAGAAAATATAATAATTCAGGAAAACTTGGCTTATAAGGCAAATCGGGCCTTGCATAGTAGGCTGAGAAGTGCGTTCTGGCTACTAGGTACGACATATATATATATATATATATATATAATATATATATAATATATATATATACAGTTTTTTTTTACTGTGTGTGGTCGTGTACAACTCTATGTAATATTCATTCAGTACAAGATAGTGTTATATTTTTGTTTAATTTAACATGTTTACAATGTGTTCACAACCAGTTGGAACCGAGATCGATTCCTGGGCAGGACGGATATGTCTGGGCATATTTCCTTGCATCTGATGCCTCTCTTTATTTAGCCCAGTGCTATGTACCTGGGAGTTATAGCAGACTGTTGTGTGATGCATCCTGTGGAAGGTCTGGCCCACAGGGGAACCTCGATAAGCAGAATTGGCCTCCTGTTCTCGACAATGGAAAACTAATAGATCAAACTTTTAACCATGTATGAATTCACGAGTTTTATGTATAAGTCTCACATTCGTGGGAGTGTATTTGTCGTAAAAGTTTATTTGTCGCCATGAATACATGAGTTTAGGGTTGATGTTCGTTTGCTTGTATAGGATTGTATGTGGTATGTGTATATGTATATTACTGATTGTATAAGACTGTGGTGAGTGAGTGAGTGAGTTTATTAATGATTGTATACAACTATTTGTACAGGACTGTGATTGTACAGGACTGTACGTGGTATAAGTGTATGCCTGGTGGCCGTTTGTTTGTATAGGACTGTACGGGGGGTACAATAATGGTATTAAATACAATGAACCGAATTAATGCTGCTCTTAACCACCGATGTCAGCATCGTTGTGGCTATTGATGATCACCAAAAAAATTCTGAATAGTTTTCGTTGCTAATGTTGAATTTTTGTTTTCATTGTCAACTCATCTTCACTATCATCACCTTCACTCTCTATCGCGCGTTCACCGCTCTTTTACGCAAAAAAGACAGGTTATATTTAGTTGCTTGATGTTGGGCTTAAAGTTTATCGCCCTCTGGAGGGTTATTAAGGCCTATCAACTTCTGGAGGGTTATTAAGGCCTATCAACCTCTGGAGGGTTATTAAGCCTATCACATGGGTTTATCAGCAAGAATATTCGAGTCCCAAACATTGTACAATACTAGAGTAAGCACAAATTGTATATACACCGAGAAGCGCGAGATGATATAAACTATTCGATGTATATATCCCTTAATCACATTGGAGACATGCCGAGTACAGAATATATATATATATATATATATATATATATATATATATATATATATATATATATATATATATATATATATATATATATATATATGTATGTCGTACCTAGTAGCCAGAACGCACTTCTCAGCCTACTATGCAAGGCCCGATTTGCCTAATAAGCCAAGTTTTCATGAATTAATTGTTTTTCGACTACCTAACCTAACTTTTTCGGCTACCTAACCAAACCTAACCTTTAAAGATAGGTTAGGTTAGGTAGGGTTGGTTAGGTTCGGTCATATATCTACGTTAATTTTAACTCCAATAAAAAAAATTGACCTCATACATAATGAAATGGGTAGCTTTATCATTTCATAAGAAAAAAATTAGAGAAAATAGGCAAATCGGGCCTTGCATAGTAGGCAGAGAAGTGCGTTCTGGCTACTAGCTACGACATTATATATATATATATATATATATATATATATATATATATATATATATATATATATATATATATATATATATATATAAAATACGACAAGGACCCTCTAACACCTCAGAATAGGGCTCCTTATGCTAATTTCAAAGTAACTGGATGAAACGAAATGTTTGAAATCTTCAGGTTTGTATAAGACATGATTCATCAAGCACACAACGTATCCTTTTCCGAAGCCTGTGCATCTTTATTTATTCACGGCGGGTTAGTTTACATTTATTAAACTGGTTATGATAACGTACAGAGAGGCAGTTTTTAGCATTAATAACCTTGGGTTGCCATTTTTTGTAAACTGATAAACTGTTAAAATAACAGACTAAGCCGTCATGGTCCTAGAACGTTATGCAGGACCAGGCTTTATCATCAAGCATTTACATGTCTAATTACGAAACCTTTACATCTTTCCTCGAACATGGCAGATCAGC
The DNA here is from genome assembly GCF_040958095.1 of Procambarus clarkii. Lineage (NCBI taxonomy): Eukaryota > Metazoa > Arthropoda > Malacostraca > Decapoda > Cambaridae > Procambarus > Procambarus clarkii. The sequence goes on from NC_091236.1 coordinate 12,721,570, forward strand.
CTGTATTTAATAAACAGTTTACGAACTTAGAAACTGTACAACCCCAAGGTTATTTATGTTATAAACAACCTCTGAATCCTTCACAACTCGTAAACTCTTTTTTAATAAATGGAAACACAGCCGCCTTAACTGCCCCATAGTTCAATTATTAATGACCTTTCGGTTTATGCTCGTGCAATTGTTGTCCAATAATCTTTAAAGATAAATTTATAATTTATTCTTAAAGCTTAAATCAGATTTACGTTCGTTTTTTTAATATGAATACGTATTAGATATGAATTTAATATGTTTAATAATTATTATTAATATATATAACGTATAAAATATATAACGTTATATATATATAACGTTAAAATATAACGTATTATGTTTAATAATACGTATTAAATATGAATTTAAGGGGCCTCGTAGCCTGGTGGATAGCGCCCAGGACTCGTAATTCTGTGGCGCGGGTTCGATTCCCGCACGAGGCAAAAACAAATGGGCAAGGTTTCTTTCACCCTGAATGCCCCTGTTACCTAGCAGTAAATAGGTACCTGGGAGTTAGTCAGCTGTCACGGGCTGCTTCCTGGGGGTGGAGGCCTGGTCGAGGACCGGGCCGCGGGGACACTAAAGCCCCGAAATCATCTCAAGATAACCTCAAGAATCAAGATAACGTGACATTTGAAGTTAATAATGATAATTATTAACTTAATATGACATTTGAAGTTAATAATGATAATTATTAACTTAAAATGAATCCAGAAGTTATATTTAAATCAATTATAAAACTATTTCCTCCCCCCCCCCCCCAGCACTAAGCGAACGACGTGACCCCATGGCGGCGGCGGACTCTAAGCGACCGCTCCCTCAATGTTTACATTGACAGTGTGGATGCCCGGGTCCGAGTCATTCCCGTTTATTGGTCTTTTGACACTTATAAAAAGGGGCAACTCGCCGCAAACATGAGTGTAACGCGTATGTCAAGTGATAGTGGCGCCTCGTATCTTAAGAGAGCCTGTAAAAAACATCATTTTAGAGGTGAAAATTTATTTGTTTTTCCGTTCAATGCGCTTTGCGCTCCTTAGACACTCCTCTCTGCCTGAGGTTAGTTCAGTATTTGCGTAACTGCTTGATGATTCCAGGTCCTGTGGCTAGATTCACGAAAGCACTTACGAACCTGTACATCTTTTCTCAATCTTTGGCGGCTTTGTTTCCAATTATTAAACAATTAATAAGCTCCGAAGCACCAGGAGGCTGTTTATAACAATGACAGTTGAATGGGAAGTTTTCATGCTTGTAAACTGTTTAATAAATGTAACCAAAGCCGTCAAAGATCGAGGAAAGATGTACACGTTCGTAAGTGATTGCGTAAGTGCTTTCGTGAATCTGGCCCCACTGGATTCTACGACTGTGAGAACAATTATTGTGAACTTAAACAGTACAGGAGCAAGTGGTAGATGTGGGGAACCACCCTCAAGTGCTTCATAAATGATTGAAAGGCATGTTGCTGAAATTTGAGATATTTCAGAGTTTTCGAGTGAAAATCAAGACGCCCATTAGCTTCTTGACGATTAAGCGCAAAGACTCATCATCTAAGTACCTAAAGGAAGGTTGTAGTGCGAGCTGAATGGTGTTAAAACTTCTCAGCAATCAGTGGGAGGGTTAAGCGCCTTATGCCAAGTAGGATATCATGATAAGCATAGAGTCAATACACACAGATAGCCTAACCATTCCCTCGTATAGATAACAGGGGCAGATAGTCCTGCCTCATCACACTCTTCATTGCTGTTTCTGGTAAGTACAACTGTATTATATTACAAATCTGTGCTATTCTTTTATTTTATGTATTTTGGACATTATTTAGTTTTTCACGAGGACGCATTCTCGCATTATATTATTTAATCTGATGGGCAAATAGGTTTCGATTTACGTAGGTTCGATTAAATCCATGTTTTCAAGAATGTATCTTGGATGTAAATAGAGGAATTACAGTATTGTACTCGGTATGTTAAGGGAACAAGCCAAGCGCTTCAACGTGGAAACTTAATATGCTCCCGTCAGTATTCAGCACAAGTTAGGGGTGAACAAATCCACAAGGGCCGTGACGAGGATTCGAACCTGCGTCCGGGAGCATCCCAGACGTGATGCATCAAATTTGTTCATTTGATGCATCACGTTAGTGTGATCTCTGTGTGTGAAGTTAGGGGTGTTTGTTGATGTGTTAATATCATACGGCGGAGTTTCATGCGTTTTTTTCTCAATCATTTCGTATGAAAAGTAACTGAATGGTATGTTTTGAAATTAGTAATTACATAAGGGAAAGAGAGAGAGAGGAGGTGGTAGAGCGAATATTGAGGAGAGAGAAGGTAAAAAAGCGGAAAGGAAGGCAGGGAAAAGGGAAGGTGGGACAGTAGACAGAAGGAAAGGGTTGAGGGGAAAATCTAAGGGTGCTGATTATTATTATGTGTGTGTTAAGTGTCTCCATACAAGTGAAGCAAATACCCCGCTAGTGCAGGCGCCATAATGGCCTATTGCAGGAGTACTAACTGTCCATTACATAGGTGGGGCAGTACCATTAAAGGTGTTATATTTACCAAGGCATCAAAATGCACCACAGGTGTGTTAATTATGTATCATTCATTGTGATTTTCATGTCTTTTATTGTGTTGACATATTTATACATGTATGAATGTCTGGATTCGTTGATAATTGCATATACAGAAGCCCCCTACACACACACACACACACACACACACACACACACACACACACACACAAACAAAAGCACGCACGCACGCACACAAAAGCACGCACGCACGCACGCACGCACACAATCAAAAATACTACATAGTGAACAACCAAGCGACTAGATTACGAAAAAGGGGAAGGTGAACGTACATGAAATTTGCGAGGTACTAAATGCCAAGAGGCCAAATTCACGAAGCAGTTACGCAAGTACTTACGAACCTGTCATCTTTTCTCAATCTTTGGCGGCTTTGTTTACAATTATTAAACAGTTAATGAGCTCCGAAGCACCAGGAGACTGTTTATAACAATAACAACTGTTGATTGGCAAGTTTTCATGCTGGCAAACTGTTTAATAAATGTAACCGAAGCCGACAAAGATTGAGGAAAGATGTACACGTTCGTAAGTACTTGCGTAACAGCTTCGTGAATCTGGTCCCAGTTTGCGCGGAGCTGTCGCAGCTCAGCCTTAATACCTCCCAGTGCCAGAAGAGGTTGTACCCTTTACCTTGCTTTCGTTTCGAGGATCAACGTCCCCGCGGGCCCGGTCTCTGATCAGGCCTCATGGTTCAACCCGTCCTCCTAATAGAAAGTCGCATTTTGACGTATCCTACACCAAAGGCCACAAATTGTGGTATTAGAAAGTGGTAGCGGCTCGCAAAAATTGACATACTGTCCCGTTTTCTGTTTTGGGTCCTCTGGAAGGGCACTTTAGTGCGCCAGTTTCTTGACGTAGGGAAACCTTAGGAGGCTTTATGGTTGATGGTGTGGTCGAGATAAGAGACCAAAATATTGAGGAAACAGCAGAAGAATAAAGGAAGGAAGTAAAACTTGAAACTATTGCTAGTTATTCAACCAGATAATGTATCACAATGGATGTTAAATAAAGCAACATAGGCCCTCTACATACCTCTGGCTTTACTCGTGAATAAGGCACAAAGGGAGAATTGCCTAGCTGCTGGAAGAAGGCAAATATGGGACCAATTTACAAGAAAGGAGTTGGAGAGGAGGCACTTAACTTCAGACCAGTATCACTGACAAGCATCCCCTTGCCAAGTACTTAAACCGTTAATAAGAATGAGACTGATTTATAAAGATTAAGCCACCCAAAAGGTGGCACGGGCATGAATAGCCCGTAAAAGAATGAGACTAGTTTCACACCTAGAGACAATTAGGTATGTAAACAAACGTCAACATTATTTTAGGAAAGGAAAACTTACAATCTAGATTCTAGAGAGTGAAGAAACTATAAATCACTCAAGTCTTTCTACTTAATTTCAACGTTTCGTCGACAAAATCCTCAGGAATATACCAAAGTATACTAAAAACTTGCATACGAAATCATACATGGGTTCTCCTCATCATACTCATTCTTGGGAATATGTAATCCTTGATCGTAGAGTGTGACGAAGTTCAGGGTCAAGTGATTCTTGTCTAATGTCAGTTGATAGTCATCTAACGCGATGGCTGAGGTCACAAGAGGGACCATGAAGTAACTGGATGCTCGATGGTAAAATTGGTTTGAGTGCTTTTAGGACCAGCTCACGAATGAGACTTTAGTGTTTGTAGGCGCTCCTTCGGTCACTTGTTTGTAGCACTCATTCGGTCACTGTTGCATTTGATGCCTGCAGTGCCCTTTACGATGTTCTGACGATTCATGATGATTGTGGTGGTGTAGTGTAGGTAGTAATGAAGCGTAATTCTTCCTTTTTTCAGATGAATTCAGTAACACGATGCCCCACACCACCATCCTCAATCGTCAGAACATTGTAAAGAGCACCATGCATACGGGAATACGTACACATGCATATACATAAATACATGTACACACACACACAATATATATTATATATATATATATATATATATATATATATATATATATATATATATATATATATATATATAATATATATATATATATATATATAAATCCATTGTATGACATGCAAACATAATACATAAAATGCCAAAATATATCAAACTACGCCAGGTGTCGACGTACATCTTTGAATTTTGTAAGTATTTGTATATTGAACCAAACCACTGTGTATAATCTGTGTGGCGTATCAAATACTGTTCTTGTATGTACCTGTATGATCAATTTTTGTATAACAGATAATTAAATCTTTATTAAACTACTTCAGCTTGACGTTGATGTGTTATTACACCTGACTTTGGCCGTGGGATTCTCAAGAGTTGGTCGTAGGTGTGTGGAATTACCTGAGTGCTGATCGTAAGCGTGTGTAGTTACCTTGTAGCCCAATGTAAGTGTGAATAATTACTTAAGAGCAATGTCGTAAGTGTTTGTAATCATCACTGGCTGGTCGTAAGTGTGGTTATGTTACGGTACACTATATCATGCTGTGGTACACCATACTGGGAAGTTATGGTACACCATACCACATGTTTAACAGGTAACATATAACTATTACATATGCTGTAGAAACGGTACATTATTTATCTGTCCTGGAGGTACGGTGCACTGTACCTATATCTGTGATCCCCACATTTCCTACGGGCTCACTATAGCCCGTGCTACCTGGAACTTTTTTGTTCCCAGTAGCTAAATCTATAACAACAACAACAGCAAAATTTCACCCCAATATTATATCTGTCGTCATCAATGCTTCTACATATGGTTAAAAAAAGTACCTATAGGCAGTTTTGGGGAGTTGCACGATGCATTACCTTGCAACGGCATGAGCATTCCCTTGCAGTATCAACGCTGTTTGACACCTTGGTTGAGTTCTACATTCCCCAGCACCGGTTTTGGGGTTCTAGGGTTCAGACGTGATGGAACTTTTAGGAATCATATTAGGACTCATTAGGAATCATATTTAGGAATCATATTAGAATCATATCATTGTGTGTGTGGTTAAGAGGTCACACGAAACCTAGGGCCAGATTCACGAAGCAGTTACGCGAACACTTACGAACCTATACATCTTTTCTCAATCTTTGGCGGCTTTGTTTACAATTATTCAACGGTTAATGAGCTCCGAAGCACCAGGAGGCTGTTTATAACAATAACAACAGTTGATTGGCAAGTTTTCATGCTTGTAAACTGTTTAATAAATGTAACCAAAGTCGTCAAAGATTGAGGAAAGATGTTCACATTCGTAAGTACTTGCGTAACTGCTTCGTGAATCTGGCCCCTGGATTTTTCAAGCCCTGAGTTGGGTTGGGATGGATAATACTTGGATTAATTCATTTCAACCACTTGGATTGGTCTGTATTACGACTGCCTCGCTACACTTGCAGGCCGGCGTTCGATGCCCGACGGTTCAAGGGAAGGGGAGTTATCAGGAGAAAGCGGCAAGCCATTTCGACTATATAGAACTTGGAAGGGGTCAGGATAAGGGTTTACGATGGGACGGGGTTAAAGGAATGGTGCCCAACCACTTAAACGGTCGGGGATTGAACGCCGACCTGCACGAAGCGACACCGTCGCTCTACCGTCCAGCCCAAGTGGTTGGTGTTCCAACAATCCAAGTGGTTGACCACTTTTCCAGACCTTCGTCCATTCCCAGATCCTCGTTTTGATATCTTTTTCAAGCGATATCAGTTACCTGAGAAGAATCGAGTCATTTAGTCAGAGAATTAACTTTTTCTCAGCTAAATTTTTTAAGTTTGTTGACTTCTGCGGCGAGCTGTTATCCTATCATGATAGCCGCTTTCACTGTCCATCAACTTGATCTAGTAGCTACATCGACGGCCCTGTATCTTGCAGGTCTGCGTTCAATCCCCAAGGTACAAGTGGCGGGGCTCCGATCTTTCTCCCCCATCTGCCTATCTCAGCTCCTTGTCCTTATATCCCTTCCCAGTCTTATGTAGCAATACAATACATACAGCAATACAGTACATGCAGCAATACAATAGATGCAACAACGTTTTCTCGTAAATACCTTACATAGCGGCTTTGATATTCTTGTAATTAAAATTGTCACCGTGAGTGGAATGATGCCAATTTACATTGTGAGTTCCCACCAATTTCCCAGTTAACAGCACTAATTCAAAAGGACATTATCGTTCTGCAGGACGGTTCAATAACGTCGTTTTTAAGGTGGTTTTCTGGCTGTCAGTGGGTGGTTTTCTGGCTGTCAGTGGGTGGTTTTCTGGCTGTCAGTGGGTGGTTTTCTGGCTGTCAGTGGGTGGTTTTCTGGCTGTCAGTGGGTGGTTTTCTGGCTGTCAGTGGGTGGTTTTCTGGCTGTCAGTGGGTGGTTTTCTGGCTGTCAGTGGGTGGTTTCTTGGTTGTTTATTGATGTTTTGTTTTAGGTTTATTTTCATTTTTATTATATTGTTGTCCTCTCTCTCTCTCTCCGTTTACATATGTCTGTCTGTCTGTCTCTGTCTCTGTCTCTGTCTCTGTCTCTGTCTCTGTCTCTGTCTCTGTCTCTCTCTCTCTCTGTCTCTGTCTCTGTCTCTGTCTCTGTCTCTGTCTCTCTCTCTCTCTCTCTCTCTCTCTCTCTCTCTCTCTCTCTCTGTCTCTGTCTGTCTCTGTTTCTGTCTCTGTTTCTGTCTCTGTTTCTGTCTGTCTCTGTCTCTGTCTGTGTCTGTCTCTGTCTGTTTCTGTCTCTCTCTGTCTCTCTCTGTCTCTGTTTCTGTCTGTCTCTGTCTGTCTCTGTCTGTCTCTGTCTGTCTCTGTCTCTCTCTGTCTCTGTTTCTGTCTGTCTCTGTCTGTCTCTGTCTGTCTCTGTCTCTGTCTCTGTCTCTGTCTGTCTCTGTCTCTGTCTCTGTCTGTCTCTGTCTGTCTCTGTCTGTCTCTGTCTGTCTCTGTCTGTCTCTGTCTGTCTCTGTCTGTCTCTGTCTGTCTCTGTCTGTCTCTCTCTCTCTCTCTCTCTCTCTCTCTCTCTCTCTCTCTCTCTCTCTCTCTCTCTCTCTCTCTCTCTCTCTCTCTCTCTCTCTCTCTCTCTCTCTCTCTCTGTCTCTCTCTGTCTCTCTCTCTGTCTCTCTCCCTCTCCCTCTCAACTTCTCCCAAGAAGTCACACAAGTTAGATAAGACACAAGAAAAATTGGACAGGGCTGCGAAGGAGAGAGCACAGTCAAGGCTCTCCCTGGCATTTATAAGTATCGTAAGTGAGGTTTGAAGTAAGGCAGAGAGGGGACACTTAAAACCCGGTGTGGCACAGATTTCCACACACACTTGCCACTTCTTGAGTGACTCTACCCCTTCCACGGCAAAAAAATGGACTCCTCTGAGAGAGTCATATTTCCGGGGTCTGCAAAAAAAGTGGCTGAGGAATTTGGAGGCGATTTGAGAAGACAAACTGGGTGGTGAGTTGTTAATCTTACTGTGAGGTGCACTGTTGTTGCAACCCGTTCTCGCACTTGCTTACAGTCAATATTGGCTTATTTAATAAGTGCATATGTGACATACTAATTGATTGTGAATGTTTCAGTTTACCTTGAAAAGCTTCATAGAAAACACCGACCTCACCTAACCTTCTCAGTATGTTAAGATAAGCATCTTAGTGCTCACTCTCACTGGGAGGTGCATTTTTAAACTGGCTGTGAATTGCAGTGCAATTCAGACAGGGAAGTACAGTGCTAATCTAACTGTGAAATGCTAATCAGACTGTGAAGGGCATTCTTAACATGACTGTGAAGTACAGTGCTAACTTGACCGAATTTCGGTGCTAATCTGAGTGAAGTGGAGTGATAATCTGACTGTTCGGTATAGTGCAGTGGTATTCTGAGTGAATTTCAGTGATCTGACTGCGAAGTACAGGGGGCCCATTTGACTGTAAATGACAGATAACACCTGACTGCGGTCAGTTAAAATCTGCAGTGAAAGGTGCAGTGATAATCTGACCAGCCCATCCTCCTGTTTTGGTAGGATTTATAGGAAGGATGAGGACCATAGTAAATATACCGACTTACCACGCAGTTTGAAAGTAGAAATCGATACTATTGAATTTGAACAAATCGGAAAACAATATTTTTTTTTGTTGCAAAGACAAACTAACCTAACCTAACCTTCTTAGGCCAAATACACGCTATCTGAGGCCTAATATAGTACTTACATGTACTATACTAGACCTAGGAATATTTAAGTGTATTATAGCTTCAATTTTTTCGGACTCTCTATAGTGAATAGTACAAAGTTCAACTACCTAATTGCTTAGTACGTCAATATTTGTACTATGGTGCACTAGCTACAAAAAAGTTCGATTTAAACAGGAGAATGGGTTGATCAGGTTGAGATCAGGGAATATCTGATTAAGGTTAGTGAAAATCTGATTGAGGTCATTGAAAATCTGAGGGTCAGGGAAAATCTGGTTAAGATCAGGGAAAATTTTCCTTGTGACTTTCCTAATCTTCTGCCAAGGAAAAATACGTGCATGAGAAAGCACATCAATAAATATTTGTTTCACCCTTCTAAAACAGTCCACACCCGCTGGTTCGATCCCACTGTATAGCTAAAACACTCCAGGGACGGATGTCACGCTGCGGATTCATGTATGGTTACATATGGAAGGTTGGCTAACATAACAACAGCCTGTAGGAAGCGAAACAAGTGGTTCTGGACCTTGTATTTAACTGTGTCTGACTCATTCTGAATTATGACACACACACACACACAATCTCCTTGTTGATTGACGGTTGAGAGGCGGGACCAAAGAGCCAGAGCTCAACCCCCGCAGACACAACTAGGTGAGTACACACACACACACACACACACACACACACACACACACACACACACACACACACACACACACACACACACAGGAGAAGAAAGGAGTAGGCTCCAGAATCTGTACACCATTTGACTGACAATTGAGAAGCGGGACCAAAGAGCCAGAGCTCAACCCCTTCCCCTCCCCCCAAGTACATCTAGGTGAATACACCCACCTACACACCATCACACATCAGATTAAACACCACAATTACACACTATTTCTATACATACATGGTGTGTGCGTGTACCCAGAACAGTTACAATATATTATGCAACCTCCCACCTGCCAGAGGCAATAAGTCAGCGGTGTAAATAATGGTGGAGCGTAATTCTCACTCCACCAGCGAGGAGTGATGGTGGTGATGATGAGGATGATGATGATGGTGATGAAGTAGAGGGGAGAGAAGTGGTGGTGGAGGGGGGGGGGGGTTTAGTGGCTATGGTGGTTGATATTTTCGTAGTCGAGGTGGTGGTAGTGGTAGTTGTGGTGGTCGAGGTGTTGGTGGTGGTGATGGTAAGGATGAGGATAGCAAAAAAAAAAACAGTAATTATTTATTCATACAAACAAATAAAACAAACAAACAAATGCAAAACAAAGACACCACAGGCAATATAAATTTGAGAATGGATTATTAAAGTGACGAAGTGAATCTTGAGAATCCCACTTTGTTGCATTATTAATAACACACACACACACACACACACACACACACACACACACACACACACACACACACACACACACACATACACACATACACACACACACACACACACACACACACACACACACACACACACACGGGTGGTACACGCACAAGGGGACACAGGTGGAAGCCGAGTCCCCAAATGAGCCACAGAGACATTAGAAGGAACTTTTTCAGTGTCAGAGTAGTTAGTAAATGGAATGCACTAGGCAGTGATGTGGTGGAGGCTGACTCCATACACAGTTCCAAATATAGATATGATAGAGCCCAATAGGCTCAGGAACCTGTACACCAGTAAATTGACAATTGAGAGACGGGACCAAAGAGCCAAAAGCCTAACCCCCGCAAGCACAACTAGGTGAGTACACAATTGGGAATCGAACCCACGTACGAGAAGCTTCGTGCCTCGAGCATCGTAACCAACTTTAAAAAGATTTGGCGCAACAAACGCCCAGAGACCTTTCTTGTGGTATTCTTTTCAGATATTTACCCTCACTCTCCCCAACACTAGACGCTGGGCTTCCCGCTCTCCTCTCACGATCCAGCGACTCAAGACTCAAATATCTTCAGGTGAGACAGTTCTTTGCAGTCAGTCTTGAGTCCACCAGTAAACCCAGTGGTCTCAATGCGCTTGTGAAAAAGGGCAACTCATCTCCCTGACAGCTTAAAAAAAGGGTTTAAAGTTGCAGTTGGGCAGCAGTACGTGGTGCTTTTGGAATCCTTTCCTTATTGTGGTCGCTCTCTAGCGTGGTGGATCAGATCTACCGTCTTCAGCTCAAGGGGTCGGTAGTTCGAGCCTCCTAGGGTAGCCCATGTGAATGTTATGTTACTAATGCTGAAGAAGAGAAGCAAAACAGGACAAAAGACGAATCAAAAGAATGAAGAACGGGAAAAATAACATTTAAATCCAGAACGAAGAGGGTTTAGATAAGATTAATAAGATTAAAGATTAAATAAGATAAGATTAAAAACCCAGAAAACCCCAAAACTGGAGTATGCAAAAAAATAAAAAACAAACCAGAGAAGGGAGAATGAAGACAAAGACACGACTAAGAAAACAAGAAAAAGACAGAAAATGAATCAACTAAAACGACATCCTGTCAAGGCCACTATAACCCTCTAATTTGCATACTACAATCCACATAACTCTATCAAAACTTGAGTGAGAAACTCTACTTCCAAGAAGCTTGATGTTGTGATTAGAAAATAACGTGCAATTTGGTGAAGTATCGTTGCAAGGGCTCTATGTTGCAGCACTGTGGACCTGAGAGTTTTTGACCTATAATTTGGTGAGACTTGACTTCAGGACAGCATGCTGTCATGCTGCTGACAGCATGCTGGGGGACTGGTGCAACATAGTGTAATTGTCACCTTTGGTTGTGTGATGTGGCGAGGGAATGTCTTGGAGGGCATTCAGGCACTTATCTGTGATGAACTGACGCAAGAATAGGCACACCAATATTCATGTACACACACACACACACACACACACACACACACACACACACACACACACACACACACACACACACAGGGGCCTGGTAGCCTGGTGGATAGCGCGCAGGACTCGTAATTCTGTGGCGCGAGTTCGATTCCCGCACCAGGAAGAAACAAATGGCCAAAGTTTCTTTCACCCTGAATGCCCCCCTGTTACCTAGCAGTAAATAGGTACCTGGGAGTTAGTCAGGTGTCATGGGCTGTTTCCTGGGGTGTGTGTGTGGGGAGGGGGGGGGGAAGTAGTTAGTAAACAGTTGATTGACAGTTGAGAGGCGGGCCGAAAGAGCAAAGCTCGACCCCTCGATATTGCAACTTACTGTCTGCAAAATATAAAAATGTTTTAAGTTTTTAAATTAATCCAGATTTTTGCAACTTGTTTCGGCTAAAAATTCTTTACCACCAAAAAACAACAACTTGGTTTCAAAAAGCTTAATTTCGTTCAGCTATTTACTATACATTTTTTAGGCCCGTGAATTAATCCGTCTTGCGAATTACAGCAAAATTTGCATAGTTTAATTTACTGCCTTCATGAAGGGCATTATATTTATATTTTTTAGCGCCCAAAAAAACAATTTTAGGGCATAAATTATTTAAGGAGAAAAACTATTTTAGGGCAATCATTATTTTAGGGAAAAACTATTAAATTTTAATATAATTAAATCGGCACTTTGATGTGTCCTAATCAGTCTATTATTTTTGAAGGGATGATTGAAGACAAGTAAATATAAGACTGATATATTAGCCTTGAAAGTTGTTGGTAAAGACAGGAACAAGAAACAGGAGAAACGGGAATACATAATAGGAACAGGAGCCATAACGGTAACAGACACAGTAACATAAACAGTAACAAAAGAATGAAATGGAACAAGAACAACAGATCAATGAGACAAGACTGAACAGAAACTAGAATTGTTGCAAGAGCAGGACCCTAAACAGTAGCAGTTAAAGCAACAGTAACAGAAAAAGGACCAGCAACAGTATCAGCAACATTAACAGGGATCAGTAACAGTATCAGCAACATTAACAGGGACCAGCAACAGTATCAGCAACATTAACAGGGATCAGTAACAGTAAGAGGAGCAGCAACGGTTGCAGCAGCAGCACCAGGGGAGGACAATCATGACAATAACAATAACTTGAACACGAACAAGAACATGTGCAATAACTATGAACTGTACCACTGACGTTGACACCAACAAAAGCCGAACAATATTGAACAGCAACACAAAAGTATTAACAGGAGCCAACAACAGACCCGGAACAACAGGAAAAACACGAACCAGGATTGCCTATTACCCACCTCTCCCCTTAAAAAAAAATTCCGGATATCTGTTGGACGCTAAATGCTCATTCCACTCACCACTCAGCAGGTCAGAACAGCTCTGCAATCAGAAACGAGCAGGGCTTAATTGCTCGAGGAATCTGTATTTCTCACGCGTTTAATCGCTTCGTTCAGTTATATGAAGCTTCGTACCCCTCCCAATTCCAGGGGGGGGGGTCTTGATTCGTTGGGCCTTTCCGCGAGCATATACGAAACCTGTTCATCTGTGCTCGGGTGTACTTCGCTAGATGACATATGTTGGATCATCCAGCCCCTACGTCCTCCTAAGGTTTCCCCAACGTCAAGAAACTCTTAACCAACCAGAGGACCCACAACTGAAAACGGGACATTGTGTCAATTTCGCGATTCGCTGCCATTTTCGAGTACGACTATTTTAGGCCCTTAGGTAGAGTATACGTCAAAATACGACGTTCTATTAGGAGGACAGGTTACAGCGTCTGGTTATACTTAGCGCGTGAATGACTCACGTAAGACTGATAAATATTCGCTAATTTTTGTGGATAAAAAAAACGGTGAGTTCTGCTATAGTAAATACTAGAGAGAGTGTGTGTGTGTGAGAGAGAGAGAGAGACACCGAGAGAGAGAGAGAGACACCGAGAGAGAGAGAGAGACACCGAGAGAGAGAGAGAGAGACACCGAGAGAGAGAGAGAGACACCGAGAGAGAGAGAGAGAGAGAGAGAGAGAGAGAGAGAGAGAGAGAGAGAGAGAGAGAGACCGAGAGAGAGAGAGAGAGAGAGAGAGAGAGAGACACCGAGAGAGAGAGAGAGAGAGAGAGAGAGAGACACCGAGAGAGAGAGAGAGAGAGAGAGAGAGAGAGAGAGAGAGAGAGAGAGAGAGAGAGAGAGACACCGAGAGAGAGAGAGAGACACCGAGAGAGAGAGAGAGAGAGAGACACCGAGAGAGAGAGAGAGACACCGAGAGAGAGAGAGAGAGAGAGAGAGAGAGACACCGAGAGAGAGAGAGAGAGAGAGAGAGAGAGAGAGAGAGAGAGAGAGAGAGAGAGAGAGAGAGAGAGAGAGAGAGAGAGAGAGAGCGAGCAGGAGAGAAAGAGGGAAAGAGAGACCAAGGGAGAGAGAAAGCTGTAGAAAGAAGCATGAGAAGAAACAAAACGAAACAAAGATCGACATCCAAAGAGACAGACGTACAAACACAGTATAAGCAACAAACAGGAAGAAATCGCCAGCGAGAGTGAAAGGAAATGGGATAAAATAAAAAAAATGGCTGAAATGCCGAGAGAGAGCGCGAGAACAGGAAATTGGCAAACGGGGAAATTGGCAATAGAAGTGGCAGGAACGGGAATATAGCAAGACCTGATAGATAACCATTACCTGCTCGCTATATTTCGTTTCCTTGCCGGTTATCTACACGGGTAAATACCTTAAAAATCTGATGAATTAACACACATTAGGATCAGTCAAAATAACCACAGGGCCGATAAAATATGAAGGATAAAATAGTACAAATTATCCTATTACATATTGAATTAGTTTCGGTGGATCAGATATGATGATTTGTCTTGAGAATTGTGTTCTGGTCAACACGATAAAGTTGATTATTTGATTGTTGCAGATTTCACAGTAAGCAATAAGCTCTCTGGGTTCGATCCCAGGCGCCGGCGAGAAACAATGGGCAGAGTTTCTTTCACCCTATGCCCCTGTTACCTAGCAGTAAAATAGGTACCTGGGTGTTAGTCAGCTGTCACGGGCTACTTCCTGGGGGTGGAGGCCTGGTCGAGGACCGGGCCGCGGGGACACTAAAAAAGCCCCGAAATCATCGCAAGATAACAGCAAGATAACCTCTGTGATCGTTCACGGTAGCCAAGACACGTTCAGTTGATTACTGCCCAGCTCCGCTCTGGTGGCCATGCCTAGGCTATGCCACGGCTGTGCTTCCCTTCCCAACCACTTCTTTAACTTTATTTCGTGGTGTAGAGGATTGAGTTCTGTGGTGACACGAAGAACAGATGTGACGTTTGGGGGTGGGGACGTTTCGATCCTTCTTGCAGCCTTGTCAGGTTGAAACACTGCAAGAAATTGTTAGACAGGCAGCATTAAGCATATTATAAACCTCTATGACACAGCCGGAGTTATTATAATGTGTGTGTAATTAAAATTTGAAAAGGTTGCATTCCCTGCAATGTATGGTAATTGGGGTTGATGCAACCCCCCCCCCCCCCCTATTTATGTCCAGAGTGCCTATGTCTTTACATATGTTTGACCACTCGTGTCCAAGGTGCTTCTATTCGGGACATATATTCCCGTCCTCTTAAAAATAACGCCGCTTTTCGCTCGTATGCGCACTATGGCCAAAAATGAGAGTAATTTTAAATGAAATCGGCTCACGAAAGGGATGTACTTTCCCGTTTTCTGTTTGAGTCCTCTGGCTTACTCGGAAAGGTTAGGAGAGGATATATTCCATCCGTTTGTTTTCCATGGGTCACCAAACACATCAAATATCCTCAATATTAATTGTTCCTGATTTGTAATTAATTTATTAATGATCAGTTTATTAACTCTATTACATATACTTATTTTATAATAATTATTATTATAATTGCCTTTATTATCATAATTATTATTTGTAGTAACATTAATCATTTAAATAAAATTATTTATTATTAATGTAATAATAATAATTATTATTGTTACTTATATTTATAAGAGCGTGAATACTGTTCACTCCGTAAAAAATACGACTGTTTTGCCTAAGCAGAAACGTAGGAACCCAAGCAACCCACCTAACCTATCGATATTTTTTGCAGAGAACACGGAACAAATGCTTCACTGACGACTTTTGTTTGAACCACAACGCTGTAAATGCTTCACCCACGTACTACAAATACAAATAATCGACAACAGAACCTAAACACCTAACCTAACCAATGCCTATATATACACAGAATGTTAATATATACCAATATTAATTTATATTTGAGAAAATTCCAAATTTTGGAATGTTAAATTTTAGGGTCTTGCGTCTTTGGGGTCGACCGCTGGATGGAATGGACTTGATCTGAGGACGGGTTGTAAACTTACATTTATAGACGTAAATTGGAAAACTTTAGCCTAAAATTTGAGTGGTGATCTATATTAGTAAAACATTGTTGTATGATAACAGTAGTTGTGATAATAGTAGTAGGGCAACAGTATTACTAACAGTAATACAATAGTGGTAGAACTAGCCATGACAATCTTAATTAACATTGGTTGTAACGGTAAACAGTAATGACACCAGTAGCATTTACACGTAATAATAGTTAACACTAGCACAAATAGCAACAGAAGCCATGACAACAGTAGCTGAACAGTGATAGTCAACAGTAATGATAACAGCAACAGTAATGACAGGAACAGTAGCATTAATACCATCACAGTAGCACTATTAGTGTGGCCCACATGAGGCTAGACAGAAATTAAGCTCCTGGGGGAGTAAAAACAAAAAAATAATATGCTTGAAAATTAACTCCAAGGAACATTTGTCTTCTCGTAGCCTCGTGTTAAGATAATATTAGTCTTAGTCCCTATCGCAACACTCATCAGTAAAACGTACTTTGTGTTGGGTGATTTAAACAACTCATCCTCAGACTTTGTTTGTTTATGCACGTGCGAACAACCCTCCCCCCCCCTTATTGACGCATTCATCTATTTTTAACATAATGCGTATTCAAATTCCATATTTTCTCATATATACATTAACATTATTATTATATACACATTAGAATTTGTTGTATAGTTAGGTCCAAAATTGTTTAGGTTCTGTTGGGAATTATTTGTATTTGTACGTAGGTAAAACGTTTAGAGTTGCAATTCGAACAGAGGATGTCTGTGAAGCAGTGTTTAAAAAATGTTCGAACGTCGTAAACTGAGAGTCCAGCCCGTCCTCCAAACAAAGATCCAAAAGTGATTCCATGCACCTGCCACAACCTGTCCTCGACTCAAGTCCATTACATCCAGCGGTCGACCCCACAGACGCATTCATAAATTTTAACATGCTGTTCATTCAAAACGGGAATTTTCTCAAATATAAATAAAATATTATAATATATTAGCATATTGTGCATATATAGGCATAGGTTAGATTAGGTGTTTAGGTTCTGTTGGCGATTATTTGTATTTGTAGTACGTGGGTAAAGCATTTACAGCGTTGTGGATCGAACAAAATTCGTCAGTGAAGCACTTGTTCCGGAAGTGTTCGAACGAAATCAGCTGTGAATTGTGTGTAAACCGTTTTTCATTCATAAACAGGGGGTTTGGCGGGTGGATGGAATCACTTTTGGATTTTTGGAGGACGGGCTGCCCGCCAAAACCCATGTTATATTATCCAGACGATGGTAAGAGCGTTACCATCGTCTGGATAATATTAATCCAGTGATGGGAATTTTTTATTAATCTTTATCACCAGAATCGCATTATTTTGCCTTCGTATCGTATGAAATATGTATGAGATACATCTCACTGAGTCGTATGAGATGAAAATTAGAGGAGTGTTGATCGAGGAAGGGGGGAGGGGGTTGAGTCTAGGCTCTTGGGTCCCCGACTATTGGCCTGTCATATCAACGTCTGTGTGTATGGAGTCTGCTGCCTCCACAACTTTAATTCTTTGCGCATTCCATTTGTTAACTACTCTGACACAGACAAAATTCTTTGTAATGTCTCTGTGGCTGATTTGCTACTTAGTTTCCGTATATATATCCCCTTGTTTGTGGAAGCGTTTTAGAGGAATGACGATATATCCAAGAAATCTCTCTCTCTCTCCCCTCTCTCTCTCTCTCTCTCTCTCTCTCTCTCTCTCCCCTCTCTCTCTCTCTCTCTCTCTCTCTCTCTCTCTCTCTCTCTCTCTCTCTCCCCTCTCTCTCTCTCTCTCTCTCTCTCTCTCTCTCTCTCTCTCTCTCTCTCTCTCTCTCTCTCTCTCTCTCTCTCTCTCTCTCTCTCTCTCTCAAGATGCCCATCACGCACACTGCCACAGCAAGAGGGCAATTTTCCACCCGTCTCACCCATTTTACTGTTAAGTATTTCCACAGTACTGACAGACGCAGGCCCACGGAACTGACTTATATAGCTTTATGACTTCACTTTATGAAATTCAATATAAATCCATGTAAGAATTTTGACTCTTAAGCTTGCTGTAAATGGTAATGTACTTGCCAACAATATTATTATGATTATTATAATTATTATTCTGGCTAGCACTACGGTTATTGTGACTCAAGAACACCTTAATAGAACATGTTCAAAGAACGAGTGCAAAGAACATATACAAAGAACATGGACACTGAAAACAGATGAAGAGAGAAACAACCTCATTAGAGGCCTCATTAGCCAGTCTAACTCATTATCCCAAATTCTTCCAGCCAACTCGTGGATTTCTGCAAAACGTTAATGTGGTACTAGGATTCATATCCAGGAACTCTAAATGTTTAAAAAGAAGAACTCTGATGTTATCCATTAACTTTATCTTATCCTCGTGAGGTTCCACTTGAATCATTTTGCTCTGGTGAGTTCTCTCTTGGATTTTCAAGCCCTTGTGAGTTCTTGCTTGGATTATTTTTGTCCTTGTGAGACCCCACTTGCATAAAACAGTACTGAATGGCTGCTAATTCTTTTGACATTATATAGAGTTGGAACACAAACCAATTAATTCAAATTGATCCAGATTAAAATAACAATTAGGCAAACACTGGTTGTGAATAAGGCTTGCTGATTTGTGGAACAAATTAACATACAACATAACATAAGCAAAACTCATTGTAAACTTTAAAGAATTAGCTATAAATTATATAAGTGTTGTAAACACGAACTATCTCTCATATGCCAATAGACTTTTTTTTATAACTTGTTTTTATCTAATAGTCATTCGCCATAATTAAGATTTCGCAGTTTGGTTGGCTTCGTCCTCCACTCACAATCGGGGATCCCGGGTTTGATTCCCGGGAGGGACACAAATGGTTAGGCACGTTTAGTCAATATTTCATTAGGAAGAAATTGGACTATTTTGTTAGCGAGACGCATGCGAGTCAGTATGTTCAAACATTTTTCTAATACCATTAGGAACAACTGATCAACACCAACCCATATTAATAAAATTACATATCCTAATTATTATAAAAATAATTGAGGGACTACACGGACGATAACTTGTTATATATACACAACTTAACTCTAAGTTTAAGGTATGTAAATCCTATCCAACTTTAAAGTGATTTCAATAATCCATACTTGATATACAATCCAAAAAGTTGTGCAAATACAAAATATGAAAAATACAGAAAGTTGTGAAAAAATATCCAAAAAACTGTGAAAAGTAAAAAAGATATGAAAAATCTTGTCACTGAAAGTTGACTGCAGCCTATGAATCAAACTAAATAATTGAACAAGTTAGAGAGGCTGATAGCAAGCAAACGATAAAACGAAAAATGCAAGCGAGTGGGAGAGCAAGAGAGAGAGAGAGGGAGGGAGGGGGAGAGGGAGAGGGAGGGAGGGAGGGGGAGGGGTAGGTCTTGGTTTAGAACGTCCGCACTTACCCTACTCATGGCAGCAATCATAACCCAGATCGCATTCCTCACTGCACGCGATACCATCCAGCTAAGGGCATATACCCACCAGCTGTGAACACCCTGACAGCTGCCTCCACACTCGATCCACTTCATTTGGTACACCATCGACACCAAAAGGCTAAATTGGGGCGCATAAGTGGAATTAATGCACGTCAATTTGAACGCTTTCTCTGACCAGTGAGCGTTGACTTCGACTAGGTTAGGTGGATTTGTGATGTTCGTTCGTGTATGATTAGGCAAATCACGGCCTCCTAATCCACTCAATCCACTCTGTTCTCAGGCTATCCTCGTCCAAGCTGCTCCCGACCCATAAGACATTCGTTTATTATACCATATACTGTTTAACAATATTCCGCAATATTTTGCTGAATTTAGGTGACAAGAGCGTCCTAAATTATACTGTTCGTGCAGGATTCAACATCCGTCTGGTGCATGGCAGAGAAGCTGAATGTGGGTGGGATTGGAGATGGCATTAGACAAGAAAGATTTGAACTATTTAGGATATTCATAGACCAGCTACATTTCTTCAGTATTGGAGAGTCTGGATGTGTGTAACTGCGGTAATTTAATTTTAATTTTGCTGCAAGGGGCGAGTTTATTGGGCAGCGCCACTCATCCTGTGAGTGGACACACCACCATAGTGAGAGTATTGGGCAGCGCCACTCATCCTGTGAGTGGACACACCACCATAGTGACAGTATTGGGCAGCGCCACTCATCCTGTGAGTGGACACACCACCATAGTGATAGTATTGGGCAGCGCCACTCATCCTGTGAGTGGACACACCACCATAGTGATAGTATTGGACAGTGCCATTCATCCTGTAAGTGGACACACCGCCATAGTGACAGTATTGGACAGTGCCATTCATCCTGTGAGTGGAAAGACCGCCATAGTGACAGTATTGGGCAGCGCCACTCGTCTTGTGAGTGGACACACCACCATAGCAGCATGTACAACACTCCCCAATAGGAAGAAAACCCGCTGGGTTGTTCATCCTGTCACTTGTATCCAGACACAGCTGGGACTTACTTAACTGTCTCAAGTGTACAGCTTATCAAACAAGAAGATTAATATTTGTCATCGCTTAAAATCTTACGTTATCTTGCGGGTGCAAAAATGGGGGAAGCATTTGAGGTGTTTTCCATTATACTCCCATTATTTGTTGAGTGTAATGTTGTGAGGCGTTCTGGGTCATCGGTAGGCAACTGATAATTTAGTATAACATTCTGTTGTTGTTGTCCTGAGACGTAAATACTATTTTATGCAAGTTTATGCCTTCAAACTATAGAAAATCAAGTACCTTCAAGACATTATACCTAAGCTATCTTAGGCATAGGTCAAAGCAACGTTTTTGGTGGAGAATACTAGTAATTTTCTGTACTTTGGAGGCAGAAGCAATCAGAAAGTAGCCTTTACTACCGAGGAACACAAATTGGTATATATTGTAATGGTCTCAGCCCTCATCTTCACAATGGCTGTCAGCTCGTCATCTGTAAAAATAATGTAAATCAGGTTTGTTGACTGAGAAAGTGCGTGTTGGTTTGTGTGATTGTTCTGGCCTAGGTTGTTACAGCCCAAGTAAATGAAATCCTGGTCTGCCCAGTCAATTCCCCTGAGAATTTTTATATGTGGTGATCATGTCTCCTCGAATTCTTGTGTCTTCCAGCGACGTGAGGTGCATTTCACGCAGTCTTTCCTCGTTACTCATGCCTCTTAGTTCTGGGACTAGCCTGGTGGCATACCTCTGAACTTTTTCCAGCTTCGTCTTGTGCTTGACAAGGTATGAGATCCATGCTGAGGCCCCATAGCATTTTGTGTATGTGTGTGTGTAATCAGCTAATTGTGCTTGCAAGGGTTGAACTCTGGCTCTTTGGTCCCGCCTCTCAACCGTCAATCAACTGGTGTACAGATTGCTGAGCCTACTGGGCTCTATCAAATCCACATTTGAAACTGTGTGTGTGTGTGTGTGTGTGTGTGTGTGTGTGTGTGTGTGTGTGTGTGTGTGTGTGTGTGTGTGTGTGTGTGTGTGTGTGTGTACACACACACACACACACACACACACAGGGGTTGGGGAACAAAGAGCACTTACCCCTTTACTATACTACTTGTACGTGCCTTGATAATGACACTTACTCTCCCTCTCCCTGTCTCCCCCTCTCTCTCACCCTCCATGTATCCCCCCCCCTCTCTCTCTCTCTCTCTCTCTCTCTCTCTCTCTCTCTCTCTCTCTCTCTCTCTCTCTCTCTCTCTCTCTCTCTCTCTCTCTCTCTCCTACTCTCCTTTACCTCTTCACTTCCCCCTTTTCTCTACCTCCTCTTTCGTTCCTCTCCTCAAAGTTCTACTGTTTCTTTACTCGTCCAAAACGTCAACACCCCCTCCCCCCCCCCATCACTCTCAAACAATATTTTCCCCTTTACTTTTTCCCCTGAAGGAAGGTGAGTCACCCTCTCTCACCTTCCCTCACTTCCCCTTCCTCTCACCTCCCTCAAATGAATCCTAACACAGATTTTTTTTTTTGTTGTGTGTGTGTACTCCCGTTTATCCGTATTGTGCCTGTTTGCCTGTGTCCACATCTTTTTATTACTTTGTCTAATGTATCCATTTTTTAGAAACACGATAATCAAATATCTTAAAAAATGCAGACGAGGACTCACAGTCGACGTGAGAATGGTCCAGGACGGACCGAAACGTCGTCGTCCCTTCACACTTTCTAGTGTGTGGTCTAGTCAACATCTTAAAAAAAAATAATGTCAAAATAATTTCAACAAGTAAACGACCAAACAAGCTTTTTTTTAAACCAAAGAAATTTCTTCAGGTAAGATGTTCGCGTTCATTTTCGCAAAGCCAATCAGCAGCCAAGGTTAATTAGGCAATTTGCATATTAATTAACAAACAGAGAGTTAATTATCTCGAGGAAAAGAGTGATGGTTATGGGAGAAGTTTTCAAGAGAAAAGTGTATCTCACTCTAGATAGTGGCGCCGCGCCTCATCAGCGGATTGGTCTGGGTTCGAATCCTGGCCCAGGGAGGATTGACTGTTCGACCCCCTATTCACTCGGCAGTAATTTGATGCCTGGTTTTTAACCGTCTGGCGGGTCGTGTTTCAGAGACAGGCTGGTGGGAAAGGCCGGCTTCCCATGAGCTATGGGAAAGGAAGGCTCTCAGCCTGCTAACAGGAATATATATAGACAGGAATATATTGCAGTCTCCGTGGTGCAGTGGTAAGACACTCGCCTGGCGTTCCGCGAGCGCTATGTCATGGGTTCGTATCCTGGCCGGGGAGGATTTACTGGGCGCAATTCCTTAACTGTAGCCTCTGTTTAACGCAACAGTAAAATGTGTACTTGGATGAAAAAACGATTCTTCGCGGCAGGGGATCGTATTCCAGGGACCATAGGATTAAGGACTTGCCCGAAACGCTACGCGTACTAGTGGCTGTACAAGAATGTAACAACTCTTGTATATATCTCAAAAAAAAAAAAAAAAAAAAAATATAGACATACTCCTGACAGAAGTGGATATAGGATGTCAGTGTCATGATGACTCTGATATATAGGATGAGGATGTAGAGTCAGATGACTGCTGACTCCTGTCAGCAGTCAGATGACTGCTGACTCCTGTCAGCAGTCAGATGACTGCTGACTCCTGTCAGCATTTATCTGCTCCTATATCCAGTTTGAAAGAAAAAAAAGTGACATTTTAAAATAATTTTTAAACTTTATTTGAAAATTTTAAATAATGATACAAGTAGTTAAAAAATTGAATAAATAAATTGCGAAATTGTTTGAAAATTAAAAATAGTGGTGCCAACTGATTGGGGAAAACACAGTTGAAAATAACTTTGAAATACCTATCAAGATTTAAATCAAGCATTTAAATTAGATTTAAATGCTTTTTGAGCCGATCAAGAAAGAAAAATGTTATATTGGTTAACTGAGGATTCTTTCTTAAGACTTAAATGACCTAAAAAATTCATTATTTTATCCTGTATTTCAGGAATACAGAGACATTTTTAGTTTTGTAATTGTTTATTGCTTACTTTGTTTACATAGTTAATTAATGGGAATTAATGGTATGCGAGTTAGCTAATTCTTATGACGTATCTGTCACCCATAGTGTCATCTGTCACCCATAGTGTCATCTGTCACCCATAGTGTCATCTATCACCCATAGTGTCATCTGTCACCCATACAGTGTCATCTGTCACAGATACAGTGTAATTTTGAAAAAGAATTTCAATAGCTGCTGTAACTTAGCACAAATGTGTAGATAGTGATGAAGAAAGTGTCCACTTTGTCGTCCAAAATATCTTGACGTTCTGTTTGTCTTAATCCCGTCTCACGAATATGGGATTTCTGGAGGAGGAGGAGGATTGTATTGATTAAGTTTACATTGTCTGATGGTTTAGGATTTCCCTGGAGGCTTGAAAAGCTGTTTTTTGGAGTCTGTGTTCATCCAAATACAGTATTATGATAGTTGTCATATGCATGTTCAAGGGATAAACGTGCTTGAACGCGGCCATTTCCGTCTGTAATATGGAGAGATATTGTTTATCACTATCACTCTTTGGCTCATGGGAACAAGATTCTAATGATAAAAAATATACTCATAGTTTTATCATCGGCGCCCGTGTATTCTTAAGGCACTCGTGTGAAATCTTGCAAGAATAAGACATTAAGGAACATAGCTACGTACGAGTTAGAATAAAAACTATCATTTGTTATCATTCGAGATGTTTATAATGTGGACTGGGCCCAGCGTTTAGATGCAGGCGATGAGTCACAATAACGTGGCAAAAGTAAGTTGACCAGATCCCACACTAGAAGGTGAAGGGACGACGACGTTTCGGTCCGTCCTGGACCATTCTCAAGTCGATTGAGAATGGTCCAGGACGGACGGAAACGTCGTCGTCCCTTCACCTTCTAGTGTGTGGTCTGGTCAACAGCGTTTTGATATTTGCGCTGCGGTGGCTAGGTGGAGACGGAGGAAGGTCTCCACCTATGGGGGGGACCTTCGTAGGGGGGACTTGCGGGGAAGTAATGGTCCAGGATAGACCGAAACGTCGTCACGGGACGTTTTGGTCCATCACC
Source organism: Procambarus clarkii (assembly GCF_040958095.1). Lineage (NCBI taxonomy): Eukaryota > Metazoa > Arthropoda > Malacostraca > Decapoda > Cambaridae > Procambarus > Procambarus clarkii. The sequence goes on from NC_091236.1 coordinate 12,746,174, forward strand.
TATTTCTTTCAACCAAACCCTGCCTCTTTCTCAGGGGATCTCTTAGAACAAGTACATAACAAAAACACTAACCCGGAATGTCTCTGAATTCGTGAAATTCTTCAAATCATTTACCCTTTTCTAGAACAGATAGACACCAACATTTGGTCACCACTTGGTCCGGGAGACATCTCCCGTCACGCAGGGTGCAGTTGCGCCTCCACAGATCTCCAGTATCATCTTTTGATACTGGTAATGGCTCGAAAGGGCCACCACTAACGGGCTATTCATGCCCGTGCCACCTCTTGGGTGGCTTAATCTTCATCAATCAATCAATCAGATAGACACCAACAAATGTAAATCTCCCTTTACAAAAATAAAATAAAAAATAGCAAATGTTATCGGAGTATATAAGAGAATGGGAAGAACAGATCACAGTAAACATACTCCAATTCTTTAGTCTAGAAAAAAAATATATTCTCCAATATAATATAAGCTGCATGATCACTGGGATATATATTTGAGGTATATGTATCTCCAAGGCATAGGCTCATCTTGACAAGGGAATCATCTAAATAGGTATACTTGGCATGTATCTAAATAGGTATATATGGTATGTGTCTAAATAGGTATACTTGATTAAACACACAGAAATCACAATAGCGTGATGCATCAAATGAACAAATCAGTCGATTAAGGCAGCATCTGGAATGCTCTCGGACGTAGGTTCGAATCCTCGTCGCGGCCCTTGTGGATTTGTTCATGTATACTTGATATGCGCCTAAACGCGCGCCTTATCGCTGGAAGGATAGCTACAAAGTGGGAGCTTTGCTATCGTGGCTCGGCCCCTGACGAATAGAGTGGGGGTAACCAGCTGTTAGAGATAACAGGGTTGGGTTTGGGTTGGTTGGCAGGCAAACGTTCATATTTTCTATGCGTAGGTCGTTGGTTAGGTTAGGTTCGGGCAATTTAGGACACTATTTTAACACCATCAGAACAGGAATATTGACGAGGTGTGTCAGGAATATGACGAGGGCTGGGATTGAACGCCGACCTGCATGAAACGAGACCGTCGCTCTACCGTCCAGTCTAGGCCTTAATTTAAGCAATTAAGCGCAGAATTAAAGAAAAATAAACTACCCTTAACTAGCAAAGTAAGTTTCCCCTGACTAGGCATCATAGTACACAATACTTGCTCGCTAATTACTTACCTAATTACGGAAGGCAATTTCGTCTCAGTTTTTAGGGGTAATTGCACCAATTAATTAAGACTCGGAATAACCCTGATAATGTCAGAGCGTTTCTGCTGATAATTTCCAGTAAGTGATTCACTTGTTATCGGCGGCGAGCCAATTGCCTCAAGTTCCTGCCTGTTGTTTCGATGCGATTTTGATAAGATAGCAGGTTCTTCATGAGAGGTGTGATATGTTCTTGATGAGAGGTGTGATATGTTCTTGATGAGAGGTGTGATATGTTCTTGATGAGAGGTGTGATATGTTCTTGATGAGAGGTGTGATATGTTCTTCATGAGAGGTGCGATATGTTCTTCACAAGAACATATGGGGTAATACACATATCGTTGGAATTGGCAATAATTCACCTAGGTTGTAAAGCCAAACGAGGAGCAGTTCTTTGTTAATGAGAAGAACACACACACACACAACGCATATACGCACACACACATTGACAGTTGAGAGGCGGGTCGAAAGAGCCAGAGCTCAACCCCGGCATACATAACTAGGTGAGAACACACGCGCACGGCTCATTTGCTCCCAAATGAACAAAATGGTCGTAAATGAGTTTATTAGTGACAAGAGGCTTCAACCACTGGCAAGTTCATCTTCAAGTTTGTATATTGAGACAGTAAGATACATATCTCACTGGGAAGTGATGTAGTGAAGACAGACTTAATATACATGTCAAATGTAGATATGATATAGCCCAATAGGCTCAGGAACCTGTACATAAGTTAAGAGGCGGGACCAAATAGCCGGATCTCAACCCCCCGCAAGCACAAATGAATGAGAACGATTAGGAGAGTACATTATCTAGAAGGGCGACTGGCATGTTCATATCATGAGAAAAACTGTCATATAGACGGGTGACGGGTGACAGAGCTGTCTCGTCATGTCTTAGTGTTCAAATACGTTTACTGGGACAAGAAAATACATCTCAAAGGGATTGAGTAGCTTAGGCTATTTCTATCCTCTACTGCCTTAGTACCTATACGGCTGATCCCAGCGGTATCCCAAGACTGTTCCGTCACGAGCTTTTTCACGTCACTGTGATATCATATACCTTGTGAAGGCCGCGCATTTTGCAGGTCGGCGTTCGATCCCCGACCGTCCAAATGGTTTGGCTTCTATTCCTCTCCCCCTGCCTTCCCCCCCCCCATCCCACTCCCTCCGTCCCATCCCAACTCCTTGTCCTCATATCCCTTACAAATGTTCCATAATCGTCCTGGCTTAGCTCTTTCTCTTCATAGTTACACTATCTTACCTAAACCATAAAAAATATATATTTCTATGTATAAACGTATACATGCGCTTAAATTCACATACATAAATACATGTAGTGTGTAAATAGTTGCTGTTGTTTAAGATTCGCTGCTTGGAATAAAAAGTTCCAAGTAGCACGGGCTATGGTGAGCCCGTAGTGAACTTGTGTAAATAGCTTTTTTTATAAATATTATATTTTCGTTGCATTGTTAAATTCTTCGTGCTATGACGCCCTTACCTTCTGAAATACTAAGACTCTCCCATCAGGAAACTACTCTCTCTACCGACTAAATAAAAAAAATCGGATTAAAAATATATTCCACTACGATAAGAGACGGCCATTGGCCCGAGATGACGTGTAATGCTCCATTTTGGGAGGTCAGAATCCTAAATTGGAAGAATATTTTACATCTTCAGCACTTTTCCAGAGGTTTAAAAACATGACAAATGCTCCATATGAAAACTGGGAGTGTGAGCATTAGCAGGTGGTGCCTGGAGGTCATTGTGGGTGTGTGGTCGCCTAGTTCTGCTTGCGGGGGTTGAGCTCTGGCTCTTTGGACCCGCCTCTCAACTGTCATTCACTTTTTTTTCCATGCACTCACCCAGGAAGCGGCTCGTAGCAGCTGTCTAACTCCCAGGTACGTATTTACTGCTAGGTGAACATGGGCATCAGGGGTGAAAGAAACTTTGCTCATTTGTTTCTGCCTGGTCCGGGAATCGAACCCGGGCCACAGAATTACAAGGACCGCGCCCTGTCCACTCAGCTACCAGACCTCCCAAAGTGTGTGTGTATGTGTGTGTGTGTGTGTGTGTTTTCTTAGGTTGAGATTCAGTTCGTGGTGGGGCCGCCTCTCAACTTCAATCAACAGGTTCCCGAGATTCTTCGGCTCTGTCATATCTTCATTTGAATCTGTTCACGCAAATTAGTTCTATCAGTTCATTTGCATATGTTTCTCTGACACTTTCACCTGTGTCCTCAGTCTGTGTGACGGCCATATGCTAAATGGTCTGGCTTTCTCTGCCCTATAAATTTTCATGAATATTTTGTACATGTTGAACATATTTCCTCATTAAGCTCTCAGCTTTGGCAGTAGTCTGGAAACATTCTTCTGTACTTTCTCTAGTGTAGTTTTGCGTTTAAGAATATCTAGAATCAACAGTAACACCACAATTTCAGAATTTATGTAACATATGTTGTCTGTAAAGTTCTGAGCGACTCTGAAATCAAATTTCTTATGGAAGTTCTCATATTGGCCATCACTGTATTTACTGCTGATGATATCCGGTTGATGTGGTCTTCGGGAGATAGGTTATGGGCGATGTAAATCAGGTTGTATTTATCGTATTCTGACTCCAGAATGATTTTTTCTCTCATTTGAGGGAAAGAAGCTCTCCTCTTTCTCTCTCTCTTTCTCTCTCTCTCTCTTTCTCTCTCTCTCTCTCTCTCTCTCTCTCTCTCTCTCTCTCTCTCTCTCTCTCTCTCTCTCTCTCTCTCTCTCTCTCTCTCTCTCTCTCTCTCTGTCTCTGTCTTCATTTAGATAGCCTCTCGACATTTGAAGTGTCTCTTCTCATTTTGAGTTTCTGTCTTCTGTTGCTGAATTACTTCCTTAGCCCATGGAGGACCTTCCCCATCACTAGCATCTGTTGGTCCATCCTCTGCGCTGGTCTCATGTGGGACTATTGGCGCAAGCTTTATGACATAAAAAATACATGTGCATGTGTGTGTGTGTGATTGTAATTACAGAATGAGAGCTAACCTTAACGTGTCCCTTCTGGCATTCTATGTTATATATAAAGCTTTAAATAAACTTCCATAGGGTACAGTTACTTTTGTAATGTGTTCCATGTGTGTGGCTTCCCACTCTACAAATAAACAATTGGGTATCTTTCCACGGTAATGTTATGTTTTAATTTGTTCGTGTGTTCTCTTGAACTAGATGTTGCGAATTCAACCAGTTCACTCGACTGAATGATTCTCCTTTCCTACTTGTCTCCCTTTCCTGTACTCCCTTCCACGTTGGCTGCCACCTCCTCCATCTCATCTCCCCTCTACTTCTTCATCTCCTCCCTCCCTCTTTCTCCACTCAGTATTCCTCTTCTATTCCGTCTTTTTATCATTCTCCTCCTCCTCTCCTTACCCCCCCCATCTCTTACCCCTCCAGCATCCCAGTACTTAAGATGGAACGCTTCTCCTCACACTAGGGATAAGAACCCTTGCCTGGAGCCTGGATGCTGCAAACAGCTTGAACATATCTTATCCCCAGCACCCAAGGTGAGCCCAAGCGTCATTAACCACGATCCTCTGATCATTATTTTCTTGTGCGAGGCTTCGGTTGTTTGCCAAGGTCAAGTAGAAGCGTCTTGGTAGTGCTGGGAGCAATGTTAACTATTGTAATATATATATATATATATATATATATATATATATATATATATATATATATATATATATATATATATATATATATATATATATATATAATAACCCTCTAGAGGTCGAGAGACCTTTATACCCCCCTCCCCACGTCCCCCAGAGATTGATAGGTCTTATATGAGCTTTCCGAGGTTGATAGGCCTTAAGTCCACTCCCTACTCTGAAGACTTGCAGCCATCTGGTCTTATAAAATCAACTTTATTGGGTACATTTCAAGGATCAAGGGACTGAGCGTGTTCATAATTCTCCTCCAACTGGCCAATAAATGATGGGAAAGATCACTACAGAAGTTTGGATTTATAGGTTTCGAAGCATTTTTATTATGATAAGAGGGATTTTGATAATTCTCTCTCTCTCTCTCTCTCTCTCTCTCTCTCTCTCTCTCTCTCTCTCTCTCTCTCTCTCTCTCTCCTCATTCCTCCTCCAGCGAGGATAACCTCTACGTTATCCTCAGCCTGCCATAAATCTGCTACTCTAGCCGTTGTATCAAGCAAATGGAGCTTAAACACGTGATGAGTGAGTCTTTTTATTCTCAGAGGCGTTATCTTCTTCCAGGAAGGCTTGAAGGCCATCCTGCACGATAGCGATTAGTCTCTGGGGTTCGTCCTGCGTGGAAACATCTTTTGTAGAGTTTTTTTATGTATCATAATTTAGCCAATAATTAATTTTTTGTTTTTTGAGGAGTTATTTTTGTTAGGGAATTGACTGTCGTTGTTTCCGGCATTTTTATCGTTTGTTATTGGTTCGTGTTTGATTTTTTGTTTTTTTTGTTTTTATTTGTGTTTGTGTTTAATGGTTTTGTGTTAACATTCGCGTTGGAGTCACTGCTCATTACACACAGAAATCACAATAGCGTGATGCATCAAATTAACAAATCCACAAGGGCCGTGACGAGGATTCGAACCTTCGTCCGAGAGGATCCCAGACGCTGCTGCCTTAATCGACTTTACCATGTCGTAACGCAGTCGATTAAGGCAGCGTCTGGGATGCTCTCAGACGCAGGTTCGAATCCTTGTCACGGCCCTTGTGGATTTGTTCACTGCTCATGTTGGGTCACCTACCGCTCGTGAAGAGTTCACCTAGCCACGGGCACTTGAACTGGCCCTGGCTAATGCCACAGCATGAACGAGCCTAGCCTGGTGATTGGTGAACTAGTGAACACCTGAACACTTACCTGTAAGAACAAGCAAGGTTTGGAGGGGGGAGGGAAAACCGCGTAGCCAATAACAGGCCAGATTTATAACGAAGCTTCGTTTTGTAGAGCAAACGGGTCGTTTTCACGTGTGGTTTGTTTGGGTTCGTATATTTTTGTTTAGAAAAAAAAACTATTTTTTTATAGATTGGTGAATCCAAGAACGGCCTGGATCCATCCCGTTCTCAGAGTACATCCGTTAGAAAGAATCACTAACCCCTCCCCCCCCCCTCAATCTGAAACCACATGGATAGTTATCTAGATGTTTGTGATGATCTGAAAGCAGATTACGGTTCCAATAATAGTGAACTTGTAAAAGCACAAAGTGAAACATTGTACTAAACAGAGAATATTTTCAAGTTAAAACTTTATTGTATTATAAATCCATGGTTTAAAACGTAAACCTGTAGATGCTGAACTCGTTTTCTTTGAAACGGTCTGAAGAATTTGGTTTTCAGTAAATGAAATTCTAGAGGATACTCAAATAGTTTTCCAAATCCATGTTTCAGATGCTTGAGAATAATACACCACATTAGCGTAAACCAAACGTAATGAAACCTAACCTAACCTAACCATGTATAGGGAGCAGATAATAGCACAAATTATGTAGTAGTTTTGAAGTGATTCCCTCCTGGGGACCCCCTCCCCGAGGACAGACTGGGGCCAGATTCATGAAAGCACTTACGCAAGCACTTACGAACGTGTACATCTTTATTCAATCTTTGACGGCTTTGGTTACATTTATTAAACAGTTTACAACCATGAAAACTTCCCATTCAGCTGTTGTTATTGTTATAAACAGCCTCCTGGTGCTTCCGAGCTCATTAACTGTTTAATAATTGTAAACAAAGCCGCCAAAGATTGAGAAAAGATGTACAGGTTCGTAAGTGCTTTCGTGAATCTGGCCCCTGGATCGTAAGGCAAGATGGATATATCGTAGATAAGACGGTTCAACGACGATGTTAAAATAAGCCAAAGAAGCCTACGACAGGCTAACCTTAAGGTAATACAACCTAACCTAATACACCCTAACCTAACCATACACACGGTTTTACCCCAAACGAGCTTTGTCGAACCGTCTTGTGAACTATTTGCTCACACTCTGCAAGACGGGATTCATTATACTAGTGTATAATGCTCCCCGCTGTCGACTCTGTCCACTTCCACTCCTATATAGCGCCCCTAATGAACTTCCGAGACTGCCCAACAGGCTCTGTAATGATGATGCGAAGGTCATCAACGCCCTGGATAGCTTAATGTGATTAGAAAATGAATGTATGATGAGGATAATTCATATAGAGGGCGGTGTTGTGCCGACCGTGATGATGGACGATGAGTAGGCATGATAGCTAGGAGGGTGGGGTCCCCTCAAGGAGCAAAACATTGAGAGAGGGGCCAGGCATTGAGCATAATAACTAAGAGGGAGCCAGTCAAGAAGCATAACGTTAAGAGAGGGGCCTGGTATTGAGCATAATAACCAGGATGAGCCAGTGAAGAAGCATAACAAGAGCATGGTATTGAGCATATTAAAACAGAATGCATAGCGGATGGCCAGTTATGGACCATAGTAGCAGCTCATGTATACTGTAGAAGTATAGCAGCTCATGTATAGTGCAAAAGAATATTGACACGCTAGGTGAAATGGCCCCGTAGGCAGCATATTGACACGATATCTGATGGCCCTGTTTAAAGCATAATTTCACATGGGGGAATGGCCCTGTAGGAAGCATATTGACAGGCTATCTCAGATGGCCCCATACCATGCATATTGGCATGAAATCTAAGATAGCGCCCTGGGAAACATGTTGATATGCATTAGCATCACGCAATTCCAAGTAGCTATATTAAAGTGATTTCGTGGATATTCGTGCGCGAGCTATAAGCCTCTGGGTGGCCCACTAAGTGTTACTCGTTTATGAATTACTCAGGCGGTGGGTGAGTGAGTATTAGACTCATATGCTCCTTTCGGTAAGATTATGTCCAATGTGCTCAACAAATTGTTTAATTTTTTCTCTTAAAACTCATTTGGGTGAAATCGTATTTGATTTGTATCTCTGCAGTTCCAGTTGTATCTCTGCAGTTGTATCTCTGCAGTTGCAGTTGTATCTCTGCAGTTGTATCTCTGCAGTTGTTGTTGTATCTCTGCAGTTGTTGTTGCAGATAATGTTGTAGTGTGAAATGTCGGTCATTTCTCCACAGCGCTGACATTTCCTCTCATCTTCTGGAACCGGGAAGCCTATGCACATGGGTATCCAAGCCTGAGGCGATGTGAATACATTTATGTTTTCCTATTACATATGTATAACACTTACGCAACACTGATATTGACACACTTAAACGCTGCTGCAACTTAGTACATACATAATTAAGGTATATATAGAACTCTGCAATGGGCCATTTTAAAATACTGAATTCACAATTTATTTTTTTTAAGATTTCAGTAATAGATACTCGTTAGGCGTCTGTGTTAGATACATTTGTCAAGATCAGTTTTAAACTATGTATCAAACTGAAGTACATTTTGTTGGAACCGGTCTTGGGTTATATTCAAAATCAAAGTTCATTTCGTAGGAACTGGTTTTAATCTATATCTAAAACTGAAGTATGGATATTTTATAATAAAATATGATTGTTGTTGTTCATTAGAACGACCCCCATTAAAAAATAAAGATTGTTTTTTATACACAATAATCATATACGGATTGAGAGACCTTCTTGAGGTTATCTTGAGATGATTTCGGGGCTTAGTGTCCCCGCGTCCCGGTCCTCGACCAGGCCTCCACCCCCAGGAAGAGCAGCCCGTGACGGCTGACTAACTCCCAGGTACGTATTTACTGCTAGGTAACAGGGGCCATCAGGGTTGAAAGAAACTCTGCCCATTGTTTCTCGCCGGCGGCCGGGATCGAACCCGGGACCACATGATCACGCGTCCAGTGTTCTGTCCGCTCAGCCACCGGCTCCCCATAGACCTTGACTGGGGGGTGAATATCCTCGCTAATATATTTTTTTCGTGTTTTTGTTTTTGACTTCAAGGCTGAATATTGTACAGAAATATATTGAGCGTCAAAGTATAATGAGATTATGAGTGTGTTATGAGGTCTATCCATCACTGTCACCTTCCCCCCCTCAGGTAAAAGACGTAATTAATCACCATTTTTGGCTACCGTCATTCTTGGAGTGTCTTCTTGATCCACCGTCATTCTTGGAGTGTCTTCTTGATCCACCGTCATTCTTGGAGTGTCTTCTTGATCCACCGTCAGTCTTGGAGTGTCTTCTTGATCCACCGTCATTCTTGGAGTGCCTTCTTGACCCACCGTCATTCTTGGAATGTCTTCTTGATCCACCGTCATTCTTGGAGTGTCTTCTTGATCCACCGTCAGTCTTGGAGTGTCTTCTTGATCCACCGTCATTCTTGGAGTGTCTTCTTGATCCACCGTCAGTCTTGGAGTGTCTTCTTGATCCACCGTCATTCTTGGAATGTCTTCTTGATCCACCGTCATTCTTGGAGTGTCTTCTTGACCCACCGTCAGTCTTGGAGTATCTTTCTGACTCACCATCATTCTTGAACGCCCTCACTGGCCCTACATTGGTTCTGAACGCCCTCGCTGGTCCAACATCACTCTATGAACAACCGATGTTCTCAATTCATCGCATTTTGTCGTCAAGATCCGCAACGGATAAAATATGATGTACTGAGCATCATTAGCGGCTTCCAAATTTGACGCGATGTCCCGTTTTCTAAGCGTGTGTCCTCGGGTAGGTTAGGTTAGGGTAGTTTAGTACATCAGTTTAACGACGTTGGGAACGCTAGAGAGGACGGGCCGCTTTATTCTCCCTCCTCTTGTGATTCTAATTAAGAGAAAGACATTAGTACGTTTCATTAAGAATAACAAATTGTAAAAAAAAAAAAATGTAAAAAATTTAAAGAAAATTACCATGCAATTCCATCCATTTAATAAGAGTAATTAAAACGAATGAGAAAACTAACAACAGATTAAATTCACGTAAATGCAGAAAGAATTAATTTTCATTAAATATTCAGTAATTAACTATTGGTATATATATATATATATATATATATATATATATATATATATATATATATATATATATATATATATATATATATATATATATATATATATATATATATATTGTGAACCACCATATATATATGGTGGTTCACAATATATATTGTGAAATATATATTGTGAAATTGTGTAACCACCAGCTGCTCAAATAAGGAAATAATGTCCGAGAACGACGAAATAGTTTCAACAACATTTAAATTGCTGAGGTAATTCACTCGCGATGCTTCTGCGTGTTTCATTTTTCCTCCGTGGTCTGACAGTCATATATATATATATATATATATATATATATATATATATATATATATATATATATATATATATATATATTATTAAATATGACCGAAAAAGTAAGATTAATAATTCTAACACGAATTTTCTCAATCTTTCGTACATTTCGTTTCACTGTTGGAGGTAAATCAAAAATCAATTCTCCAAAATTCATTTTTATTTCTAGTCTGACGCGACACGAGCGCGTTTCGTAAAACTTATTACATTTTCAAAGACTTTAGTTCACAAATACACAACTGAATAGAACTTGCGCATCTCCGAAATTATATCTACATTTGAGTGAGGTGGAAGGGGTGATGTGGCATTAACACAAGACAGAACAAGATGTGGTATTAATAGGGTATTAATTTCATCAACACAAGACAGAACTAGAGTATTAATAGGGTATTAATTTCATCAACACAAGACAGAACACGAAACAATGGATATTGAATAGAAGTGTTTGTAGAAAGCCTATTGGTCCATATTTCTTGATGCTTCTATATTGGAGCGGAGTCTTGAGGTGGGTAGAATATAGTTGTGCAATAATTGGCTGTTGATTGCTGGTGTTGACTTCTTGATGTGTAGTGCCTCGCAAACGTCAAGCCGCCTGCTATCGCTGTATCTATCGATGATTTCTGTGTTGTTTACTAGGATTTCTCTGGCGATGGTTTGGTTATGGGAAGAGATTATATGTTCCTTAATGGAGCCCTGTTGCTTATGCATCGTTAAACGCCTAGAAAGAGATGTTGTTGTCTTGCCTATATACTGGGTTTTTTGGAGCTTACAGTCCCCAAGAGGGCATTTGAAGGCATAGACGACGTTAGTCTCTTTTAAAGCGTTCTGTTTTGTGTCTGGAGAGTTTCTCATGAGTAGGCTGGCCGTTTTTCTGGTTTTATAGTAAATCGTCAGTTGTATCCTCTGATTTTTGTCTGTAGGGATAACGTTTCTATTAACAATATCTTTCAGGACCCTTTCCTCCGTTTTATGAGCTGTGGAAAAGAAGTTCCTGTAAAATAGTCTAATAGGGGGTATAGGTGTTGTGTTAGTTGTCTCTTCAGAGGTTGCATGGCTTTTCACTTTCCTTCTTATGATGTCTTCGATGAAACCATTGGAGAAGCCGTTATTGACTAGGACCTGCCTTACCCTATATATATATATAGGGTAAGGCATATTATATTATATATATATATATAATATAATATGGTAATTAACTACTAGTAAATATAGGTGGTTTTAGGTACGACGTGTTGCCATCGCGTGAGTCTTGTTTATTACAGACTGACAGTGTTGTGTTTATGTTTGATTAATTGTTAGTTTAGTGTACTTTAATGCGTTTGTTTGTATTCAGGGTGTAGGGGATATGATAATTAATTAATAATGTGTTTTGTTGTGGGGGAGGGGACAGGATGCCTGTGTGTGTATATATTTATATAAATCACAACAATTGTCTAACTTCCCGGTGTACCTATTTTCTGCTTGGTGAATAGAAGCATTAGGTGAAGGGGAACATGCTGAAGCATTTTGGTCTCGGCCGGAAATCGAACCCGGGAGGTGAGTATGCTCAGTCTGGTATTTTCTCTTCTGGTCTCTCTGTCCCAAGTCTTTCCTCTCTTTATCACCCGTTCATTCTCCTCCCCCTTCCTTATATCTTAACCCCCCTCCCTCTTTTTCTGTCACTTCCTTACTACTCCCTACTTTCTCCCTCCACCCTCTTATCTTACTCCCTACCTGTCTCTACTTTAACCCCCTCCCTTTTCTCCTCTCACTCCTTTCGTTCCTCCCTCTCACTCTTTCCATCTCTCCCTCCCTCTTTCCCTTGCTCCTTACCTCCCTTGCTCCTTACCTCCCTCCTTATTGTATTGGACGCCGTAAATACTGGGAGTGCATTAAGTGTGAGGAGAGGTAGAATGGGCACCATTCTTACCGAAAGGAAATGCAGCACACAGCACCGCTCCTGTGCCGGGCAAGTCCACTACGGGCTCACCATAGCCCCATGCTACTTGCCCCGCTCCTGTGCCAGGTAAGTCCACTACGGGCTCACCATAGCCCGTGCTACTTGCCCCGCTCCTGTGCCAGGTAAGTCCACTACGGGCTCACCATAGCCCCTTGCTACTTGCCCCGCTCCTGTGCCAGGTAAGTCCACTACGGGCTCACCATAGCCCGTGCTACTTGCCCCGCTCCTGTGCCAGGTAAGTCCACTACGGGCTCACCATAGCCCGTGCTACTTGCCCCGCTCCTGTGCCAGGTAAGTACGGGCTCACTATAGCCCCTTGCTACTTGCCCCGCTCCTGTGTCAGGTAAGTACGGGCTCACCATAGCTACTTGCCCCGCTCCTGTGTCAGGTAAGTTACGGGCTCACCATAGCCCAGGCTACTTGGAACTTGTTCCGAGTAGCTGAATCTATAACAACAATAACATACCGCGAAGGAATATATATATATATACATTGAGAGGTGTATACTGCTACCTTCTCCCTCACTCTTCTCGGTGTATGTATACACCGAGTTTACTTTCGTCCTTGACTATGACTAAAGTATATTTGTTGCACAGCTGGACCTAGATTCAGGAAGCTCTGTGTATTTCTTCGTAAGTGGGTTTGCTACGAAGGTTCTTAAGTGCGCCCTAAGAAGATGCTTAGGTGCGATTCAATAAGGTATACTTAGGAAGAAAATTGTTGGTTCACCTGCGTGCCGATAGAGGTCACTACTGTGTTTCGTTTGGCCAATCAGAGAGCAGCAACATTCTTCATATTGAAGATTTAGCGCTGGCTTATCGGAGCTCTACTGCCGCCTATTTACGTCGAATTTTCTTATAAAATTAGTATATTTCGAAGTAAAACAATGTTTTTTCAACTTCTACAGCCAGCATCGACATTGTAGTAAACAAATATGTTACATTTGTTGTTTACCTACGTAATTCTAAGAGATGCTGTGTAGCTGTCCTTGTTGCTCGGAAGATGCGCTGACAATTACTGTATATATTTACTGAATTTACCCAAGGGCCACTAACTATCTAGTGGCCTCGAAGAGGACAGAAAGCCGGCGGCTTGTTAAAGGGCCCGCCAATTGTCTTAATGATATTTTTTAGCTGGAATTTGGCATTTACGGCTTCAGCGGGTAGGCGGTTCCATGGGTTTATAGCCCTCTTGGTGGAAAAAAAACATCTGTTTTCAGTCCTACTTGAGAGAACATACTCTCCAACACTATATCTGTGATTGTCCTGTTATCAGTGACTTCATACCAAATGGTATGAGGTATTTTGAGCTCTGTAATTACTTCATACACTCAGGAATATTGGAAGATATTCTTGTGCTGCACCCAGATTTTGCCTGTGGAGGCTAATAGATCAGCATTAAGTATTTTGTTCTCTCCTAATTCCATGTATGACTGGCCATCCTGTGAGGTGAGGATGTTGGGTGAGCTGGTAGCTGGTTTTTGATCTACACTGTGTGGTCCTTTATACAGAATAGGAAAGCAGCACATTGCTGTGTATACCTAAACATGTTTAAAAATACATTGTTTGAGAGGAGTTTTGTAGAAACTGGTAAGAGTAATTATAATATAATGTTTCCATGATTCAGTGCTTACCTCTTGTGAAAATTGCTTAGAGTTGTTTAGTCAGAGTTGATTTGCTTTTTGTATTGAGGCTGGTATTTTCTAAATTGATTCCATGTACAGTATGTCTAACCATCCTGTGAGATGGGAGTATTAGATAAACTTATAGCTAGTTTTTTATCTACACTGTGTAATATTCCATATAGAATAGGGTAGCAGCACATTGCTGTGTATACCTAATCTTCTTAATAAAAAAAATCAGTAATAAAGATTTTAAATTATAGTTTGTATTATTACAAATACAGTACTGTATTATCCTTATTAAATCATGTTGACCATGGATCATTAAGATCTCATGTTGATATGTAATACAAGTCATATTTCTTTTGAACTGCTAATCCATGCTAATCATTCATTAAATTGTGCATTATGTCTCAATTTTTCACTTCCTTGGATATACTGTACAGTACAAAAAGATAGGATAAAAATAAACCAGTAATATTTCTTTCATTATATTTTTCATTTAAATAACTGCATCAATATTTTTACAGCTGACAGGATTTGTTTTACCATACAGGTGCATTATTTGTTAAAAAAAATTTGGTTTATTGTTACACACAATGGTGCTACATAGCCTTCCCAGCTTGGTGCCTTCTTTTAATACTTACTGATTAAAAAATAAATAATAAATACATTTTATTCAGGAAAAGTACATACAGTTGATTTACAAACATAATGTTGGATTTATAGACAGAGCTAGTACATACAATACCTAAAGCCACTAATACTCATAGCATTTCGGGCAAGGTGTGGGGGAAAAAACACAGACTAAAACTTAGTAATCGGGATTAGGTATAAATTGTGTTGAAAGAAGGAATAAAAAATACAAAAAGGGGGGTTAGCATAGCATAACTCAGCAATTGCACATGTTGGTGAACAGCGTTGTTTAAAAAATAGCAAGACATGGGTTGACATTTAGGAGGTAAGTTAGGTTACATGGAGTTAATTAGGCAGTACTTGGTTTAACTCTTAAACTGGTTGAGAGAGGTACAGCCTTTGACATGATTCGGGAGGTCATTCCACATTCTGGGTCCCTTGATTTGTAGAGCACTTCTAGTTTGGTTACACACAGCCAAATTGAGTAACAGGAAGAGGTCTTGGACACAAATTTGTTCCATGCTAAATGTAGAGGAATCAGCTGAGTATTCCTCAAATAAAATAAGTTGCCTCAGCTTATAAGGTAAATAAAATAAGCATTTCTCAAATAAGTAGCTGCCTCACCTCACTGCCTTACTGCTACATAGCCTTCCCGGCATGGTGCCTTCTTTTGATAATTACTTGTTCCACACCCAAATTGTATAACAGGAAGAGGTTTTGGACCCCTACTTACCTCTCTCTTTTTTAATAATCTACAGTATATAGTCATAATTATAGCTTTAAGTATTCAATGAATAAAGTTTGTGACATTTTTACCCTTCTCCTTACCTAACATCATTTGTGCAGCATATTTTTATTTTATGTCTCACCCAGATTTAATTTCAAAATAAAACCAAACTAAATAAATTAGAAATGGGTATGTATAGCTAAGGTACACCCATACTACTAGGTGAACAGGGGCATTTGGTGATAGTAAATGATCCCATCAGGCAGGGCTCATCACCTTCTCTCATATTTCATGTTCACCAGTGTTTATTTACTTAATAACTACTGGTATAATATCTTGCTATTATAAAACTAATTCTACTATCATCAAACACATATTTACTTCAAGTTTCAAGCAGAGAATGCATATATAACTAACACGAAGGATTCCTCTTCACTAGATTCACCAGCTATAATATTTTGGTCATGTTCCAATATCATAAATCGATCCCAGTGTTATGTAGTAGAGAAAAAATTACTTATATTCAGTTTACGTAAAGCTACGAGTGGTCGAAACCACACTTAAATCCCGGAATGAACTTACGAAGATTTTTCCACTTAGGGTAGCTCTTTGAATACGGACCTAGGGCCGGATTCAGGAAGGTACTTACGAAGGTTTTTCCTCTTAGCTAAGAACGAATTCCTTCTTAGCGCCTTCGTGGCGGCTACGTCCGTATTCAAAGAGCTACCCTAAGTGGAAAAACCTTCGTAAGTTCATTCCGGGATTTAAGTGTGGTTTCGACCACTCGTAGCTTTACGTAAACTGGATATAAGTCATTTTTTCTCTACTACATAACACTGGGATCGATTTATGATATTGGAACATGACCAAAATATTATAGCTGGTGAATCTAGTGAAGAGGAATCCTTCGTGTTAGTTATATATGCATTCTCTGCTTGAAACTTGAAGTAAATATGTGTTTGATGATAGTAGAATTAGTTTTATAATAGCAAGATATTATACCAGTAGTTATTAAGTAAATAAACACTGGTGAACATGAAATATGAGAGACTGTGATGAGCCCTGCCTGATGGGATCATTTACTATCACCAAATGCCCCTGTTCACCTAGTAGTAAGGGTGTACCTAAGCTATACATACCCATTTCTAATGTATTTAGTTTGGTTTTATTTTGAAATTAAATCTGGGTGAGACATAAAATAAAAATATGCTGCACAAATGATGTTAGGTAAGGAGAAGGGTAAAAATGTCACAAACTTTATTCATTTAATACTTAAAGCTATAATTATGACTATATACTGTAGATTATTAAAAAAGAGAGAGGTAAGTAGGGGTCCAAAACCTCTTCCTGTTATACAATTTGGGTGTGGAACAA
Source organism: Procambarus clarkii (assembly GCF_040958095.1). Taxonomy (NCBI): domain Eukaryota; kingdom Metazoa; phylum Arthropoda; class Malacostraca; order Decapoda; family Cambaridae; genus Procambarus; species Procambarus clarkii. Next base: position 12,762,953 of record NC_091236.1, read on the forward strand.
GTAATTATCAAAAGAAGGCACCATGCCGGGAAGGCTATGTAGCAGTAAGGCAGTGAGGTGAGGCAGCTACTTATTTGAGAAATGCTTATTTTATTTACCTTATAAGCTGAGGCAACTTATTTTATTTGAGGAATACTCAGCTGATTCCTCTACATTTAGCATGGAACAAATTTGTGTCCAAGACCTCTTCCTGTTACTCAATTTGGCTGTGTGTAACCAAACTAGAAGTGCTCTACAAATCAAGGGACCCAGAATGTGGAATGACCTCCCGAATCATGTCAAAGGCTGTACCTCTCTCAACCAGTTTAAGAGTTAAACCAAGTACTGCCTAATTAACTCCATGTAACCTAACTTACCTCCTAAATGTCAACCCATGTCTTGCTATTTTTTAAACAACGCTGTTCACCAACATGTGCAATTGCTGAGTTATGCTATGCTAACCCCCCTTTTTGTATTTTTTATTCCTTCTTTCAACACAATTTATACCTAATCCCGATTACTAAGTTTTAGTCTGTGTTTTTTCCCCCACACCTTGCCCGAAATGCTATGAATATTAGTGGCTTTAGGTATTGTATGTACTAGCTCTGTCTATAAATCCAACATTATGTTTGTAAATCAACTGTATGTACTTTTCCTGAATAAAATGTATTTATTATTTATTTTTTAATCAGTAAGTATTAAAAGAAGGCACCAAGCTGGGAAGGCTATGTAGCACCATTGTGTGTAACAATAAACCAAATTTTTTTTAACAAATAATGCACCTGTATGGTAAAACAAATCCTGTCAGCTGTAAAAATATTGATGCAGTTATTTAAATGAAAAATATAATGAAAGAAATATTACTGGTTTATTTTTATCCTATCTTTTTGTACTGTACAGTATATCCAAGGAAGTGAAAAATTGAGACATAATGCACAATTTAATGAATGATTAGCATGGATTAGCAGTTCAAAAGAAATATGACTTGTATTACATATCAACATGAGATCTTAATGATCCATGGTCAACATGATTTAATAAGGATAATACAGTACTGTATTTGTAATAATACAAACTATAATTTAAAATCTTTATTACTGATTTTTTTTATTAAGAAGATTAGGTATACACAGCAATGTGCTGCTACCCTATTCTATATGGAATATTACACAGTGTAGATAAAAAACTAGCTATAAGTTTATCTAATACTCCCATCTCACAGGATGGTTAGACATACTGTACATGGAATCAATTTAGAAAATACCAGCCTCAATACAAAAAGCAAATCAACTCTGACTAAACAACTCTAAGCAATTTTCACAAGAGGTAAGCACTGAATCATGGAAACATTATATTATAATTACTCTTACCAGTTTCTACAAAACTCCTCTCAAACAATGTATTTTTAAACATGTTTAGGTATACACAGCAATGTGCTGCTTTCCTATTCTGTATAAAGGACCACACAGTGTAGATCAAAAACCAGCTACCAGCTCACCCAACATCCTCACCTCACAGGATGGCCAGTCATACATGGAATTAGGAGAGAACAAAATACTTAATGCTGATCTATTAGCCTCCACTGGCAAAATCTGGGTGCAGCACAAGAATATCTTCCAATATTCCTGAGTGTATGAAGTAATTACAGAGCTCAAAATACCTCATACCATTTGGTATGAAGTCACTGATAACAGGACAATCACAGATATAGTGTTGGAGAGTATGTTCTCTTAAGTAGGACTGAAAACAGATGTTTTTTTTCCACCAAGAGGGCTATAAACCCATGGAACCGCCTACCCGCTGAAGCCGTAAATGCCAAATTCCAGCTAAAAAATATCATTAAGACAATTGGCGGGCCCTTTAACAAGCCGCCGGCTTTCTGTCCTCTTCGAGGCCACTAGATAGTTAGTGGCCCTTGGGTAAATTCAGTAAATATATACAATAATTGTCAGCGCATCTTCCGAGCAACAAGGACAGCTACACAGTATCTCTTAGAATTACGTAGGTAAACAACAAATGTAACATATTTGTTTACTACAATGTCGATGCTGGCTGTAGAAGTTGAAAAAACATTGTTTTACTTCGAAATATACTAATTTTATAAGAAAATTCGACGTAAATAGGCGGCAGTAGAGCTCCGATAAGCCAGCGCTAAATCTTCAATATGAAGAATGTTGCTGCTCTCTGATTGGCCAAACGAAACACAGTAGTGACCTCTATCGGCACGCAGGTGAACCAACAATTTTCTTCCTAAGTATACCTTATTGAATCGCACCTAAGCATCTTCTTAGGGCGCACTTAGGAACCTTCGTAGTAAACCCACTTACGAAGAAATACACAGAGGGGTGAGACCTCCGATTGGCGTGAAGTCACCAGTGGAGTCCCACAGGGCTCTGTACTCGGTCCTATCTTGTTTCTGATATATGTAAATGATCTCCCGGAGGGTATCGATTCATTTCTCTCAATGTTTGCGGACGATGCTAAAATTATGAGAAGGATTAAAACAGAAGAGGACTGTTTGAGGCTTCAAGAAGACCTAGACAAGCTGAAGGAATGGTCGAACAAATGGTTGTTAGAGTTTAACCCAACCAAATGTAATGTAATGAAGATAGGTGTAGGGAGCAGGAGGCCAGATACAAGGTATCATCTGGGAGAGGAAATTCTTCAGGAGTCAGAGAAGGAAAAAGACTTGGGGGTTGATATCACGCCAGACCTGTCTCCTGCAGCACATATCAAGCGGATAACATCAGCGGCATATGCCAGGCTGGCCAACATACGAACGGCATTCAGAAACTTGTGTAAAGAATCATTCAGAACTTTGTATACCACATATGTCAGGCCAATCTTGGAGTATGCAGCCCCAGCATGGAGTCCATATCTAGTCAAGGATAAGACTAAACTGGAAAAGGTTCAAAGGTTTGCCACCAGACTAGTACCCGAGCTGAGAGGTATGAGCTACGAGGAGAGACTACGGGAATTAAACCTCACTTCGCTGGAAGACAGAAGAGTTAGGGGGGACATGATCACCACATTCAAGATTCTGAAGGGGATTGATAGGGTAGATAAAGACAGTCTATTTAACACAAGGGGAACACGCACAAGGGGACACAGGTGGAAACTGAGTGCCCAAATGAGCCACAGAGATATTAGAAAGAACTTTTTTAGTGTCAGAGTGGTTGACAAATGGAATGCATTAGGGGGTGATGTGGTGGAGGCTGACTCCATACACAGTTTCAAGTGTAGATATGACAGAGCCCGATAGGCTCAGGAATCTGTACACCTGTTGATTGACGGTTGAGAGGCGGGACCAAAGAGCCAGAGCTCAACCCCCGCAAACACAACTAGGTGAGTACAACTAGGTGAGTACAGAGCTTCCTGAATCTAGGTCCTAGCCGCCACGAAGGCGCTAAGAAGGAATTCGTTCTTAGCTAAGAGGAAAAACCTTCGTAAGTACCTTCCTGAATCCGGCCCCTGGGCACTAAGGGTATATTATTAGCAACATAAATACGAAACCTTTTCCTGTTTGTCCAAAAATGAATAGTAACAAATTTCTAAATGGCCATTACGTCAATATATGTACGGTGGAGCACATCGTTAGTAAAAGCAGTATCTAAAGAGGAGGATAGGCTGCATTATTATTATTATTATTATTAGAGTCTCACAATGTTCTTAAGCTCATAAACAAATATTTTATTTTTAAATAAAATATTTTTAAACAAAATATTTTGTTTAATAAACGTAAACAAAGTTGGTGAAGCTTGAGGAAAGATGTACAGGTTCACATGTATTTGCCTAATTGCTTGATGATCGGGCCAGATTCACGAAGCTGTTACGCAACCTCTTAGGAACGTGTACATCTTTCCTCAATCTTTGACGGCTTTGATTACATTTATTAAACAGTTTACAAGCATGAAAACTTGCCAATAAACTGTTGTTATTGTTAACTATTGTTATTGCCGACCAATGAGAAGCGAAGGTGCAGTTAGCGAGAATGTGACGTCAATTGAAAAGGGGGAAACGTGATTGGCTGTTGAATCCACCTGTTCGTGGAGGAGCAGCGTGGCGCTATTTTGCCCCTAGACGTCCGTGAACACGGTCGTAAACTTTGGTAGTGTCTGTGGTGGTACCCAGTTACCCTGAGGGGTCGTTAGGGGGCTAACAGACCCCTAGTGTACACGGTATTAAGTTGTACACCGTTATAACGTGACTACATAGGGGCAAAATATCTATAATTCCAAGCTGTATATCTCCCCTTTTCTAAGGTGTGAGGCTATATTCGCTGAGGCTATTTTAGTGCTGAAGACTATATCTATATATATATATATATATATATATATATATATATATATATATATATATATATATATATATATATATATATATATATATATATATATATATATATATATATAGATATAGACTATATATATATATATAGACTATAAAAAAGATATCTAATTCAGTACTAAAATATTAGATATCTTTTTTGAACTATGTAATCATAACCTCGCTTTAACTATTCCTGGACTTGTAACGCTGTTGGAACTACCAATCAGGCCGTATGATCAGCTATTGGGACCGGGAGATGAGGCTACTCGCGAGCTTGCAAACTGTGATTATCATGGGTCTGTACGGCACAAGGCAAGTAAGTGATGTAGTTACTATATATATTAATTTGTTTAAGGTTAATATAACATTTGGATTGGGATGTCAAGATATGCAAGATTGAGGCTTGGCATTACTGTATTAGGCCGTGTGACTTTAACCCAAGAATAGTGCGCCTTTACTCTCAAAATTACTATCAAAATCTGTTTAGTATGTACTCGTCCAGTTTATATATTAAATTTAGTCTGTCTACAGCGGTTAATATAGTACTAGCGTCTTAGAATGTCAACCCACTGATTGTAACAATCTGCTGTGACATCTTTTGGAGCCAGGTGCTACCTAGGTGCCTTTAAAACAGGCCTTTTCAATGTGAGCCGCTTCCACCGGTATTGCAGAAAGATTAGTTTTAATGACAGCTCTCGTTACATAAGTCTCCCTGTAATGTGTGGTATAAGCTGAATCAGTCCTTCACATTTAACAGCCGCTGGTAACTTCTCCCTTGTTCCAGATAATACCCGACTGTGATTGGCAGCACCCACCTGGGCCCTCTGGCAGAACGAGGATCAAATGCCAGCGAGAACAGCGACAACTTCATCACTTGACTGCCAATAGTCTTCACGAATAAGTGTAGGATATTTCATCTTCTAGCAAAGAAGCCTGGTATCGGTTCAACATTCGCCCCGCCCCCTTACTACAGACTAAAAGGTGAGCCTGTATTAAGTCTGTGTAGATAAAATCTCGCATTGAGCAGCCCGGTAATGGTAAAAGCACTTCAATGTTGCAGCTTTGGCCCCCATTCAAGATTCCACACTATACATTTTTTTTTTTTTACAAGCTGAGGCTGTGAACAACCGTATACGTAAATGTGAACGAAATGGCCATTTAAAAAATCAGTGCGCCCCCCCCCCCTACGTTAGCATAGGTGCTTAGATCTGTAGTAACAGTGCTAAGAATACGTCCTCGCTTCGAATCTGTGACACGTTCAAACACTTTAAATTTGCTTAGACCGTCTAAAACTGTCTTTCAGAAGACTTAGTTTGTGTTTGCAAAGTCAGTGCGAGTTTGAGCCGAAATCGAATTAGTACACCTATATTAAAGGTAAAATAAGTGGGTAAATGTTTATTTGTAGGTAACGCGTGGTAACTACCTAATTTAAGTAGCGTGGATGAAAACTGAAAAATTTTCTAAAATTAAGGAATCTGCCCCTTTTTTACGTTTGCTCGCAACTGTACGTGCAAAATGAAATATGGCGTCTTTTACCCTTGGCGAGTGATTTTATGTCCTATGGTGATGAGGAAACCTTTATTTCCCCCTTAGGATGAAAATCATCACTGGTTAACAGTTGGATTTAATTTGGTTTAGGTGTACAGAGGCATGAAATGTAAGAAAACGCGCACATATTCTGCTGGGTGCGACGTGGCAACTGTGTAGGACGGTGATAAGTGTAAAGTGGGTCAGCGTCCCCTAAGAAAAGTAACTTTAGGTGAGCTGGATAATGTGAGCAGCCAGGTGAGAGTGAAGCATGAGATGGTGACGAGCCATGGGTGGCTGGGTTAATGCCTCGCGTCTAGAAAACGGGCGGGAATGTATAGTTTATTTTGCTGCGAGTTTTTGGTATAAGAATCCTTGGCGTTTTTTTTTTTTTTTTTTGGGGGGGGGGGGGCGATGTCTGAAGTAGTTAAGTATTAGTAGTAAAGTTTGGCACCGTGAGTGAATAGTAGTTTTAACAGCAAACAAGTCTGACATGATTTACAAGGATATTCGTTAAAATAAATCGTTAGCCATGGGAAGTAAAAATGAAAATCGAGCGTCAGTCTTGGTGTTCAAAATTTTTGTGCCGATATAACACTATTAACGATGACGTTTGTAATTAGTCGGTTAACAAATGTTCAGTCAGATACTGCAATGTTGCAGAGAAGTGGCTTAAATGACACGAAGGAAGGAAGTAATGGCGTTCATTTGCGAGTAACACGAGAAGAATGGCTAATTTGGCATTGAGAGCATGGAAAGACCACGAAAGCCTCATATTAGGAGGATGTTAACTGTTTGAGCACCTGTGTAAGCAAGCTAGGAGTTAAACAGTTTCGTAACGTAGGCACTAACGCAACAACTAGGCCGAACGCAGTCCTGTATATTGAAGTAGCACACACTAAAGGGTGTAGCTAAGTGCATTTACGAGCTCACGATATCACGTGGGGAGGGGGAAGGGGTTTACTCCAGATTAAATGGATCTAAAACAACGTATGAAGGAAGATCGTGATCTATTGAATGTCTCCGCCGAAAGTGTCCGGGTGTTTGGTAATAACGCAGTTGGAAGGGGGGAGGGGGCCAGTCGCCCTCTGAAATAAAGGGAGGGAGCCTAGCGAGTCTGAAGGGCCGGGGAAAGCTTGACTACAGCCATATCATGACACCATCGCGTGATTGTTGTTTTCACATTGAAAACACTTCTGTAATATATACGGCATTAATCTACAAATTATAAAAGCTGGTGTAAAAAATAAGTGCAACTCCAGTTGGCAGGACGATGCTGCTGCTGCTTCCGGAAACTTTGCTTATTTAAGACTACTCGGTAGCCTAGTCGCTAGTGCTTCAACCTCGCATGCGTCGGGAGGTCGTACAGGCCAGGTAATGGAATATTACCATCCACAATTGTATGGATGGCTATTGTATGGATTCAACATTGCTGCAGCCGTAAAAGAAAAAATACAAAATATAGGAATAATCGAAAAACACAGCAAAAATAACGAGCACCCATGTACCGTCTCCCTCATGTAAGTCTGAAAACACTGTATATTTCAAGCTCCTTACACTTTAAACACGTTACTGATAGTCCGGCACAGGATGGAGACAATTATACCCCGGGGTTTGACTCTCATGACGGTCAGGATAAGGGAGCTGACGTAATGGGCTCATAAATTAGTAAATGGTTGTAAACGCCCCTACAAATTCTTGAAGGTGGTTCGGTGGTGTCTTTGAAATTGGTTGACTGTGCCGTTGTCAGTCCATCCCCCCCCCCCCCCCCCCAAGAAAAAAATCATCCCCACTTTCCCCAAAAGAAAAAATCATCCCCACTTTCCCCAAAAGAAAAAATCATCCCCACTTTAAAGTCTTCTGGTTACCTGGGTACATAAATTTGACATATGACAGATAGGGGAACCTTTGTCAATATGGTCAATCCGTGGGCTTGCTGTCCTTGTCTGGGAACGTAAATTTATCTAAGGGCGGCTTGAAGTATATAAAGGAGCTACTAACCTTAAAAATTTCAGTAATGTTAATAATGCTACCAAGTCTAATTGTAATGTTAATAATACACGTGGCGTTAGTCATAGTACCAACACCTTATTAATTTTAATGTTTAAGAAGAAATGTTAAATCTTGATAAGTGGAGGGGATGTACAGCTTCCGGTCGACTTGCGACAAATGGTTGACTAATTTCCTCTCCAGATGTGACCCTCGTGCCAGTATTTGTCTGGATTACTGCTGTGGTGGTGGTGAGGATGGCGACGGCACGCGTGGGGTGTGGAGGCGGCGTGTTGGAGGTGGATTTGTTGCTGATACTGGTGGTGGTCGTGGCGGGGGTTGTGTGTAGCGAGCTGGATGGCGCCCCCTCTGGCGGTAGTGGAGGCAGAAGTACAAGCAACACGTCTGGGTTCTTCGTCATGGGCAAATGTAAGTGCTTTAAGTTACTGCTTGTATAATAGGGTATTAAAAGTATCAACACAAGACAGAACACGAAACAATGGGTATAAATTGGATAAGTTTAGATTTAGGAAAGACTTGAGTAAATACTGGTTCAGTAACAGGGTTGTTGATTTGTGGAACCAATTGCCGCGTAACATTGTGGAGGTGGGGTCCCTCGATTGTTTCAAGCGCGGGTTCGACAAGTATATGAGTGGGATTGGGTGGTTATAAATAGGAGCTGCCTCGTATGGGCCAATAGGCCTTCTGCAGTTGCCTTTGTTCTTATGTTCTTAAGTTATCGGTGAGCTTCAGGTCTTGGTCGACGGGCTCTTGGTTATCCCTTGTGTAGCAGGAAGTATATGGTGTAGAGTTCATTTTGTTGGGTTACTTGAGAATAGTTATGTACTGGGAACAGGCAGATTTCTTTCCTTCTCATACTTGTCCCTGGATCATTAACCGCCAATCTGCCGTCATATTGGTACCCCAAGTACTGCGGTAGGCAATTATTGGGCTGTTAATCTTGGCTAGCCTGACGAAATGGTACGCTGAATGTGGTGGGGGAGGGGAGGGGGGGATTGTGCGCGACCCAGGAAGTGTAATGATTCATCTCGTGTTTAGCTTTGCAATTGTACCCAGTGTTGTGGGGGACATGTTATGGCTGCACTTTGATAGTGTATAGTATGAAATCAATTCAAAATGTAACACTGGGAGGTGCAAATCGTGTTTTGCAATGTGGTGTTCCACATATAAAGGGTCTTGTATTGGTAGACATGTGAAAATAAACAATGTGATATACAAATAATGTTTGAAGTTGAATTATACAATTACATACTGGTTTCGTAGGCTATACGAATGTGTAAGGAGTTTTGACCGTTAATAGATCGTTGTAGCCCTTAACATGAAGTGTTCTCAAAGTTAACTGGATGCATATTTTTCATATTTCATGGAGGACAGCGTGTGGAGAGGTGCGGGCCGGCCGGAACAGAGAGATGGTGAAGTTTCTATTTGTGGAAAAACCAGTATGGCTCGAGACGACGACCAACGCCACGCTCCAGAGTAGGAATGGAAGAGACTGTGACCTGGAGGCCAGTGTTATCTACAAGGTGAGTCTGATTATCCTCATTCAACACCTTTCTCTTCCCCAATAATTTAGTTATACTGAGTCCATAATATATAATAGGTGTGGCATAAGTAGCATTCCTGCACAAATAATCATGTGATGTACTTTGAGCATTAGGCGTCAAGAGAGCCAGCGTGACTAGGCTTGTAGCAGAAGAGTTTTTGTAAGATCCCTGTTTAGTGGCATTTACCTAAGCCCCCCCTAGTGGCTTCAAGGGTGACAGGAAGGTGGCGGTTTATCTGATATATTCCCTTTGTGGATGGTGTGATAAGGGCTTAGGTTGACAATAATTTAGGGGAAAAATTGTGTAAATTTATAATGCTTTGTCTGGTACAGTGTTTGCAATAAGTTCATAATGTACTTCGATAATTGTATGTATAGATACTTCCCTTCCCTTGGCAAGTTTCGAAGTTTAAGTATCGGGGGAAAGCGCCAAGGCATTACGACTAGATAGTACAATCTACGGGCTCACCATAGCCCGTGTTACTTGGAACTTTTTGTTCCAGGTAGCGAATCTTTAACAACAACAACTGGGGAGAAGTGAGGATAAGGAATTGGGATGGAATGGTGCCCAACTACTTTGGACGGTCAGGGATTGAACGGCGAGCTGCTAGATTAATATTATAGAGAAAATGCAAGAACGATAATATGCCCGTAGCTCACCATATAACGCCCTCGACCCACTGCAAACCAGATATAACAAGATTTTCAAAATTATAACAAGGCCCCCTCCCTCCCTTTGAAACAAAAATGAAGGGAGACCGTCGCTCTACCGTCCGCCCCACGTAAAGTTGGCAACATAAATTGTACAGTACATGTTGTCATTTATTAAACTACAGCTGTGTGTATGTTTGGGTAGTTGTGGCAATCATTTTATATACAATGCTTGTAATAATTTGGGGACATTAGAGTAGCAAATAGATAATTTGATCATAGAAGAGTTTAAAGTGTAGGTTTGACGGAAGTTAGGGTGACTTGTGTAGTCCAGTAAGGTTACTGTAGTGTTTTTCGAACGGTGGCCATGTATTTGAGATAGGAATGGTGATAAGAAATGTTTATCCTATATGAATGTTCAGAATCCTGATTTCAATGTACTTCCCCAGGTGAGACGCTCGAATACCTTGGACGTGGTCGGGGAAGACCTTGATACCATCTTGTGTAGCTACCCTCGGGACACAGACCTCCAGCTCTTGAAGGATGAGGTTTACGTTTCTTGCATACAAGGTACGAAAGTTAAATTTTGTTGTAATGGAAGTTTATTGCAGTGCAGAAATTTTGTTGCGCCTATAGTTTGATATACAGTAGGTTTCCAATAGTTATCAGTGGTGTATATATAATTAAATGAATATCAGAGAAGGGGGGGGGGATCGGTTAAAAGTGCGGGCTTCGTGTCTTTCTAAGAGGGCAATAGATACGTTATGTGGTCAATGAAGGCATAAATATATATGATGGTTAGAATTGTTGATAAAGGAATAGATAATTGTTTGGAGTCATAAGTAAATATTTGCTAGAATGGCAAAGTAATAAAACAAGTTTGTAATTTGTTATATGAAGAAATGTTACCGAAATTTTGGATATAAATGTAAAGCAGACCTAAATTGAATAGATCATTGACTGTAAAAAAAATATTGCCAGGAATAAATTGTTTAGTGTGCTATTCGTATTGCCACTTGTACAGTGTTTGAGGTGAAAATATATTAAATAAGGAAGCTATTGATAGGCTCAGTACTGGTAGAATAATAAATGGCAAGAGCAGTAGAGCAAGTTCAGATTTAAAATATATTCTGAGTGTTAAGGGAAAAGAAAATATATACGCATTGGTTGTTTCAGATAAGGAGAGTGCTGAGGAGGAGCTAATAAGCATCATGGTTGATTCTGCCAGAGGTTCTGGGCCAGCCACAGCGCCTACGAGTGGATTAGGACATACTACCGAAGAACTACTTCAGCCTAGAGGTCCAAAACAGCTTAACTTTGACACAAGTATCGGCAAAGATCAGACAACCACACCGGGAATAACGGAAACATTCCAACTGACTAAAGATTGGCGAATGTATGTGACACCAGAAATATTGAGTGAAGATATGATAACGTCGCAAGAAACGGCTGTTCTTGAATCAACAAGTTATACACCAGACAAGTGGGAAGAAACGGAAGGAAACGAAAATAATTTAACTTCTGCTGATGAGGTAGAAGGAATTGGTAATCCGACTGTGCTAAATGCCTTTACTGTTGGATATGACACTCAATTGTCATCACAAAATTCGTCTGAAATGAATGAACAAGAATCAAGTGAGCATTTACCATACTTCATAGGAGCCGGAACGGGGGTTGTTTTACTGGTGATAGGCATTATAGTCATCATATATATTGTGCAGAAGCGGAAACCGAAACGAAAAGCAGAAGAAAACATAGAAGACTTCTTCATTGTCGGGTCTACTAACGGACAGGAAGAAAAAGACGGGTACCACAATGCTGAGATCATGATGTACTCGGGTGGTGAGCGGGAAGAGGCTGTAGAATCCTTTGAGTTGGAGGAGAGAATACTGAAGGGCCCAGTCTCTTCCCATGAGCTAGACACACCAAAATGTCTGCGGGCTGAACGAATCCAGGCCTCAACTTGTGCCAAAGGCGTCAAATGAATGTCGAGTGGGGTCAGGTATACAGTAGAAGGGTTTTGATGTACAGTCAATTAGAAAGCAGACAGAATATTGAAGTTCTAGAGGCAGGATCAAGCATAAAAGTTGGTGTTTACAGCACATGCTCAGGAAAAATTGTTTGAGAAATATATACTAGATTTAGAGATATAGTATTTTCCTTGTAAAATGTCAATATTTATATTGTATATTATTTAATAAATAAAGTAATCGCATACTTTGCGTCATTAACTAAAATAATCGCATACTTTGCGTCATTATATAATGGAATATGTAAAAAAATAGCTAATGTTAAATGTAACGCCACCAATGGTGTACACGAAATGTGTAAGTATGTCATTATGAGAGTGTACTCGGAGTGTTGGCGAAGTGTAAAGGTGGTGCCCATTTGAGTGTGGCTCACCATAAATGTAAAAAGGCCTGTATAAACTTGAGGCTCTTGTGATATAAAATGTATAGATATGTATTTGTGTACATTGATGTATGTAATCGAAATCTGCTATGAAATAGGCTGAAAGATTGTGCATTGTTAGCTGTATGTGCTTGAGGATAAGTTTACGAACAGAGCTGTTTTCCCTGGTGGGAGGGAGGAAGATAAAGCGTGTCGTAAATGTTACTAATCACCCTGAAGACTGTACCCCATAACAGACATGGGACCGATAGGTTGCAGACTTAGAAGCTGGTGACGTTGTAGGTGTTGATCAGGTATATGAACGATGATATTGACTTCATAGAGGTATGCACGTCGGATCACTGCTAGTTTGTATGTTTAGGTAGTTGAAATTAAGCATTAATACGTAATAAATGTAGTTTCATAAGCATTGTGTGATCCCGCCAAACCTTGTATTTATGAACGAATGTAAATGACTCCAATGAATAAATGTAAATGATTGTAAATGACACCCACTCCAAATAATCAGCAAGAGTACTTGTATAGTGATCCTGGTTTGGTGCCTTTTGATAATTACTATAAGTATATATGCACAAAATGGTAATATATGTAATTTATATTTGAGAAAAGTAGCATTTTGAATGAACAGCAAGTAAAACTAAAGAAATATTTATGAACGGTAAGGGGGTCGAACACTGGATGGATTGGACTTGACGAAAGTACGGGTTGGTGATCCCTTACCTTTCCGGTAATAAAAAAAAAACTTTAGGTGTACATAAATGATCAATCGTGTATTGTGATATGTAAATGTTAGATATTGTAGGTATAATATGTAATATACGCTTATACTTGATTATATTAAAGTATACCGAATAAGCTTCTTTATGTGGAATTCTATTGAAGAATAAAATGTAGAATATTGAATAATCAATATTTTAGGATATTGAATAATCTTAGAATAATATTCTAGAATATTATAATAATCTAGAATAATAGATTATAATTCTAGAATATTATAATCTAGAATATGCATTATTTTAGAATAGTATCCATTTTTCTAGATTTCTAGAATACAGAATATTCTAGAAAATCTCCTAGACAATGTCTAGGTGATTTATAGTACGTACGAATCCTAGTATGATTTCTAGGGGATTCCTAGTAAGATTTGCAGTAGAATGCCTTGTAGGATTTCTAGTAAGCTTTCTATTAGGATTTCTAAATGATTTTTCGTGGAATTTCTAGTAGTATAATCTAGGGGGATTTCTGGAGCAATTGCCGCCCTCCTCATTGTCCGAATTGCGTTGTCCCTCTTATAGTTGTGCATGTCCTTCTTGAATGTCCTGACTTCCAGGACGAGCGTGTCTCTTGCTTTCCGACCGCCCCTCGTGGTCGCTTGTCCCTCGTAAGAATTCTTGGTGACTCGGATACTTTTGATATCGTTCGCCTTATGCGTTTTTGTTCTCGTATTGGCATCCTTGATGATATTTAGCGCCCTCTGATTATTCTGCGCATTTGATGGTGCTACATAGCCTTCCCGGTTTGGTGCCTTCTTTTGATAATTACTTACTTGACAAGAGATTAATATGCAGAATAAAGCATATATTGCAGACACATGTGAGATAAGATGCATATACGCCTGCTCAATGTTGTCTACAACTGCTAATGTTTGTGTAATGTACTTCAGAAATAATGACGTATTTACTGACAGGAAAACTTGGCTTATTAGGCAAATCGGGCCTTGCATAGTAGTCATAGAAGTGCGTTCTGGCTACTAGGTACGACATATATATATATATATATATATATATATGTCGTACCTAGTAGCCAGAACTCACTTTTTGGCCTACTATTCAAGGCCCGATTTGCCTAATAAGCCAAGTTTTCCTGAATTAATATATTTTTTCTAATTTTTTTCTTATGAAATGATAAAGCTACCCATTTCATTATGTATGAGGTCAATTGGTTTTTTTGGAGTTAAAATTAACGTAGATATATGACCGAACCTAACCAACCCTACCTAACCTAACCTAACCTATCTTTATAGGTTAGGTTAGGTTAGGTAGCCGGAAAAGTTAGGTTTGGTTAGGTTAGGTAGGTTAGGTAGTCGAAAAAGAATTAATTCATGAAAACTTGGCTTATTAGGCAAATCGGGCCTTGCATAGTAGGCTGAGAAGTGTGTTCTGGCTACTAGGTACG